>NW_027438342.1:0-210219 GCF_000715075.1 Nicotiana tabacum | reverse complement strand
GCCACTCGGAAGGCGTGGGCTATAACACACAAAAATATGGGAATCGCGCGGAATTCTAGTTGTTTGGCCGAAAAACGCAAAAAATGAGGAACGATCATGGTGGGGTGGTTACTATGGTTCCTTAGGTCGTATTTGAAGGCCCGGAAAATTTTTAGGCGATCGGGGTTCGGAGTTCCCGGGACCCCTTGGAAGGCGTGGGCTAATGCACACGAAAATATGGAAATCGCGCGAAATTCTAGTTTTTTTGCTGAAAAACGCAAAAGACTAGGAACGATCATGGCGGGGCGGTGACTATGGTTCGTTAGGTCGTATTTGATAGTCCGGAAAATTTTTAGGCGATCCGGCTCCGGGGGGCCCGACCCACTCGGAAGGTGTGGGCTATAACACACAAAAATATGGGAATCGCGCGGAATTCTAGTTGTTTGGCTGAAAAATGCAAAAAATGAGGAACGATCATCGTGGGGTGGTTACTATGGTTCCTTAGGTCGTATTTGATGGCCCGGGAAATTTTTAGACGATCGGGGTTCGGAGTTCCCGGGACCCCTTGGAAGGCGTGGGCTAAAGCACACGAAAATATGGAAATCGCGCGAAATTCTAGTTTTTTTGCTGAAAAACGCAAAAGACTAGGAACGATCATGGCGGGGCGGTGAATATGGTTCCTTAGGTCGTATTTGATAGTCCTGAAAATTTTTAGGCGATCCGGCTCCGGGGGGCCCGACCCACTCTGAAGGCGTGGGCGATAGCACACAAAAATATGCAAATCGCGCGGAGTTCTAGGTTTTTGGCCGAAAAATGCAAAGCATTTGGAACGATCATGGTGGGGCGGTGACTATGGTTCCTTAGGTCGTATTTGATAGTCCGGAAAATTTTTAGGCGATAGGGGTCCGGAGTTCCCGGGTTCACTTGGAAGGCGTGGGCTATAGGACACGAAAATATGGGAAATCGCACGGAATTCTAGTTTTTTGGCTGAAAAACGCAAAAGACTAGGAACGATCATGGCGGGGCGGTGACTATGGTTCCTTAGGTCGTATTTTATAGTCCGGAAAATTTTTAGGCGATCCGGCTCCGGGGGGCCTGACCCACTCGGAAGGCGTGGGCGATAGCACACAAAAATATCGGAATCGGGCCGAATTCTAGTTTTTTGCCAAAAAATGCAAAAAATGAGGAACGATCATGGCAAGGCGGTGACTATGGTTCCTTAGGTCTTAATGGATGGCCCGAAAATTTTTTAGGCGATCCGAGACCGGCGGCCCGGCCCACTCGGAAGGCGTGGGCAATAGTACACAAAAATATGGTAATCGAGCGGAATTCTTGTTTTTTGGCCGAAAAACGCAATAAATGAGGAACGATCATGGCGGGGCGGTGATTATGGTTCCTTAGGTCATATTTGATGGCCCGGAAAATTTTAGGCGATCGGGGTCCACGGCTCCCGGGACCACTCGGAAGGCGTAATCTATAGCACACTAAAATATGCAAATCGTGCGGAGTTCTAGTTTTTTGGCCGAAAAATGCAAAGCATTTGGAACGATCATGATGGGGCGGTGACTATGGTACCTTAGGTCGTATTTGATAGTCCGGAAAAATTTTAGGCGATCGGGGTCCGCGGCTCCCCGGACCACTTGGAAGGCGTGGGTATAGCACACGAAAATATGGGAATCGGGCGTAATTCTAGTTTTTTGGCCGAAAAATGCAAAAAATGAGGAACGATCATGGCGGGGCGGATACTATGGTTCCTTAGGTCTTATTTGATAGTCCGGAAAAATTTTAGGCGATAGGGGTCAGGAGGTCCCGGGAACACTCGGAAGGCGTGGGCTATAACACACAAAAATATGGGAATCGCGCGGAATTCTAGTTGTTTGGCCGAAAAATGCAAAACATGAGGAACGATCATGGTGGGGTGGTTACTATGGTTGCTTAGGTCATATTCGATGGCCCGGAAAATTTTTAGGCGATCGGGGTTCGGGATTCCCGGGACCCCTTGGAAGGCGTGGGATAAAGCACACGAAAATATGGAAATCGCGCGAAATTCTAGTTTTTTGGCTGAAAAACGCAAAAGACTAGGAACGATCATGGCGGGGCGGTGACTATGGTTCCTTAGGTCATATTTGATGGCCCGGAAAATTTTAGGCGATCGGGGTCCACGGCTCCCGGGACCACTCGGAAGGCGTAAGCTATAGCACACTAAAATATGCAAATCGCGCGGAGTTCTAGGTTTTTGGCCAAAAAATGCAAAGCATTTGGAACGATCATGGTGGGGCGGTGACTATGGTTCCTTAGGTCGTATTTGATAGTCCGGAAAATTTTTAGGCGATAGGGGTCCGGAGTTCCCGGGTTCACTTGGAAGGCGTGGGCTATAGGATACGAAAATATGGGAATCGCGCGGAATTCTAGTTTTTTGGCCGAAAAACGTAAAAAATGAGGAACGATCATGGCGGGGCGGATACTATGGTTCCTTAGGTCGTATTTGATAGTCCGAAAAAATTTTAGGCGATAGGGGCCAGGAGGTCCCGGGACAACTCGGAAGGCGTGGGCTATAACACACAAAAATATGGGAATCGCGCGGAATTCTAGTTGTTTGGCCGAAAAATACAAAAAATGAGGAACGATCATGGCGAGGTGGTTACTATGGTTCCTTAGGTAGTATTTGACGGCCCGGAAAAATTTAGGCGATCGGGGTCCACGGCTCCCGGGACCACTCGGAAGGCGTAAGCTATAGCGCACTAAAATATGCAAATCGCGCGGAGTTTTAGTTTTTTGGCCGAAAAATGCAAAGCATTTGGAACGATCATGGTGGGGTGGTGACTATGGTACCTTAGGTCGTATTTGATAGTCCGGAAAAATTTTAGGCGATCGGGGTCCGCGGCTCCCCGGACCACTTGGAAGGCGTGGGTATAGCACATGAAAATATGGGAATCGGGCGTAATTCTAGTTTTTTGGCCGAAAAATGCAAAAAATGAGGAACGATCATGGCGGGGCGGATACTATGGTTCCTTAGGTCTTATTTGATAGTCCGGAAAAATTTTAGGCGATAGGGGTCAGGCGGTCCCGGGAACACTCGGAAGGCGTGGGCTATAACACACAAAAATATGGGAATCGCGCGGAATTCTAGTTGTTTGGCCAAAAAATGCAAAAAATGAGGAACGATCATGGTGGGGTGGTTACTATGGTTCCTTAGGTCATATTTGATGGCCCAGAAAATTTTTAGGCGATCGGGGTTCGGGGTTCCCGGGACCCCTTGGAAGGCGTGGGATAAAGCACACGAAAATATGGAAATCGCGCGAAATTCTAGTTTTTTGGCTGAAAAACGCAAAAGACTAGGAACGATCATGGCGGGGCGGTGACTATGGTTCCTTAGGTCATATTTGATGGCCCGGAAAATTTTAGGCGATCGGGGTCCACGGCTCCCGGGGCCACTCGGAAGGCGTAAGCTATAGCACACTAAAATATGCAAATCGCGCGGAGTTCTAGGTTTTTGGCCAAAAAATGCAAAGCATTTGGAACGATCATGGTGGGGCGGTGACTATGGTTCCTTAGGTCGTATTTGATAGTCCGGAAAATTTTTAGGCGATAGGGGTCCGGAGTTCCCGGGTTCACTTGGAAGGCGTGGGCTATAGGATACGAAAATATGGGAATCGCGCGGAATTCTAGTTTTTTGGCCGAAAAACGTAAAAAATGAGGAACGATCATGGCGGGGCGGATACTATGGTTCCTTAGGTCGTATTTGATAGTCCGGAAAAATTTTAGGCGATAGGGGTCAGGAGGTCCCGGGACGACTCGGAAGGCGTGGGCTATAACACACAAAAATATGGGAATCGCGCGGAATTCTAGTTGTTTGGCCGAAAAATACAAAAAATGAGGAACGATCATGGCGAGGTGGTTACTATGGTTCCTTAGGTAGTATTTGACGGCCCGGAAAAATTTAGGCGATCGGGGTCCACGGCTCCCGGGACCACTCGGAAGGCGTAAGCTATAGCGCACTAAAATATGCAAATCGCGCGGAGTTTTAGTTTTTTGGCCGAAAAATGCAAAGCATTTGGAACGATCATGGTGGGGCGGTGACTATGGTACCTTAGGTCGTATTTGATAGTCCGGAAAAATTTTAGGCGATCGGGGTCCGCGGCTCCCCGGACCACTTGGAAGGCGTGGGTATAGCACATGAAAATATGGGAATCGGGCGTAATTCTAGTTTTTTGGCCGAAAAATGCAAAAAATGAGGAACGATCATGGCGGGGCGGATACTATGGTTCCTTAGGTCTTATTTGATAGTCCGGAAAAATTTTAGGCGATAGGGGTCAGGCGGTCCCGGGAACACTCGGAAGGCGTGGGCTATAACACACAAAAATATGGGAATCGCGCGGAATTCTAGTTGTTTGGCCGAAAAACGCAAAAAATGAGGAATGATCATGGTGGGGTGGTTACTATGGTTCCTTAGGTCGTATTTGATGACCCAGAAAATTTTTAGGCGATCGGGGTTCGGGGTTCCCGGGACCCCTTGGAAGGCGTGGGTTAAAGCACACGAAAATATGGAAATCGCGCGAAATTCTAGTTTTTTGGCTGAAAAACGCAAAAGACTAGGAACGATCATGGCGGGGCGGTGACTATGGTTCCTTAGGTCGTATTTGATAGTCCGGAAAATTTTTAGGCGATCCTGCTCCAGGGGGCCCGACCCACTCGGAAGACTTGGGCGATAGCACACAAAAATATGGGAATCGGACGGAATTCTAGGTTTTTGGCCAAAAAATGCAAAAAATGAGGAACGATCATGGCAAGGCGGTAACTATGGTTCCTTAGGTCTTAATTGATGGCCCAAAAAATTTTTAGGCGATCCGAGACCGGCGGCCCGGCCCACTCGGAAGGCGTGGGCAATAGCACACAAAAATATGGTAATCGAGCGGAATTATAGTTTTTTGGCCGAAAAAACGCAATAAATGAGGAACCATCATGGCGGGGCATTGACTATGGTTCCTTAGGTCATATTTGATGGCCCGAAAAATTTTAGGCGATCGGGGTCCACTGCTCCCGGGACCACTCGGAAGGCGTAAGCTATAGCACACTAAAATATGCAAATCGCGCGGAGTTCTATGTTTTTGGCCGAAAAATGCAAAGCATTTGGAACGATCATGGTGGGGCGGTGACTATGGTTCCTTAGGTTGTATTTGATAGACCGGAAAATTTTTAGGCGATAGGGGTCCGGAGTTCCCGAGGTTCACTTGGAAGGCGTGGGCTATAGGATACGAAAATATGGGAATAGCACGGAATTCTAGTTTTTTGGCCGGAAAACGTAAAAAATGAGGAACGATCATGGCGGGGCGGATACTATGGTTCCTTAGGTCGTATTTGATTGTCCGGAAAATTTTTAGGCGATAGGGGTCAGGAGGTCCCGGGACGACTCGGAAGGCGTGGACAATAACACACAAAAATATGGTAATCGAGCGGAATTCTAGTTTTTTGGCCGAAAAACGCAATAAATGAGGAACGATCATGGCGGGGCGGTGACTATGGTTCCTTAGGTCGTATTTGACGGCCCAGAAAAATTTTAGGCGATCGGGGTTAGTGGGTCCCGGAACCACTTGGAAGGGTGGGCAATAGCACACAAAAATATTGTAATCGGGCGGAATTCTAGTTTTTTGGCCGAAAAATGCAATAAATGAGGAACGATCATGGCGGGGCGGTGACTATGGTTCCTTAGGTCATATTTGATGGCCCAGAAAAATATTAGGCGACAGGGGTCCGGAGGTCCCGGGACCACTCGTAAGGCGTGGGCTATAACACACAACAATATGGGAA
Source organism: Nicotiana tabacum (assembly GCF_000715075.1). NCBI lineage: Eukaryota > Viridiplantae > Streptophyta > Magnoliopsida > Solanales > Solanaceae > Nicotiana > Nicotiana tabacum. Next base: position 204,432 of record NW_027438342.1, on the reverse strand, counting down.
TCGCGCGGAATTCTAGTTGTTTTGCCGAAAAACGCAAAAAATGAGGAACGATCATTGCGGGGCGGATACTATGGTTCCTTAGGTCGTATTTGATAGTCCGGAAAAATTTTAGGCGATAGGGGTCAGGAGGTCCTGGGACCACTCGGAAGGCGTGGGCTATAACACACAAAAATATAGTGAATCGCTCGGAATTCTAGTTGTTTGGCCGAAAAACGCACAAAATGAGGAACGATCATGGCGGGGTGGTTACTATGGTTCCTTAGGTCATATTTGATGGCCCGGACAATTTTTAGGCGATCAGGGTTCGGGGTTCCCTGGACCCACACGAAAATATGGAAATCGCGCGAAATTCTAGTTTTTTTGCTGAAAAACGCAAAAGACTAGGAACGATCATGGCGGGGCGGTGACTATGGTTCCTTAGGTCGTATTTGATACTCCGGAAAATTTTTAGGCGATCCAGCTCCGGGGGGCCCGACCCACTCGGAATGTGTGGGCGATAGCTCACAAAAATATGGGAATCGTGCGGAATTCTAGTTTTTTGGCCAAAAAATGCAAAAAATGAGGAACGATCATGGGGAGGCGGTGACTATGGTTCCTTAGGTCTTAATTGATGGCCCGAAAATTTTTTAGGCGATCCGAGTCCGGCGGCCCGGCCCACTCGGAAGGCGTGGGCAATAGCACAAAATAATATGGTAATCGAGCGGAATTCTAGTTTTTTGGCCGAAAAACGCAATAAATGAGGAACGATCATGGCAGGGCGGTGACTATGGTTTCTTAGGTCGTATTTGATGGCCCAGAAAATTTTAGGCGATCGGGGTCCACGGCTCCCGGGACCACTCGGAAGGCGTAAGCTATAGAATACGAAAATATGCAAATCGCGCGGAGTTCTAGTTTTTTGGGCGAAAAATTTAAAGCATTTGGATCGATCATGGTGGGGCGGTGACTATGGTACCTTAGGTCATATTTGATAGTCCGGAAAAATTTTAGGCGATCGGGGTCCGCGGCTCCCCGGACCACTTGGAAGGCGTGGGTATAGCACACGAAAATATGGGAATCGGGCGTAATTCTAGTTTTTTGGCCGAAAAATGCAAAAAATGAGAAACGATGATGGCGGGGCGGTTACTATGGTTCCTTAGGTCGTATTTGACTGCCCGGAAAAATTTTAGGCGATCGGGGTCCGGGGGTCCCGGAACCACATGGAAGGGTGGGCAATAGCACACAAAAATATTGTAATCGGGCGGAATTCTAGTTTTTTGGCCAAAAACGCAACAAAGGAGGAATGATCATGGCTGGGCAGTGACTATGGTTCCTTAGGTCGTATTTGATAGTCCGGAAAAATTTTAGGCGATAGGGGTCAGGAGGTCCTGGGACCACTCGGAAGGCGTGGGCTATAACACACAAAAATATGGGAATCGCGCAGAATTGTAGTGGTTTGGCCGAAAAACGCAAATAATGAGGAACGATAATGGCGGGGTGGTTACTATGGTTCCTTAAGTCGTATTTGATGGCGCGGAAAATTTTTAGGCGATCGGGGTTCGGGGTTCCCGAGACCCCTTGGAAGGCGTGGGCTAAAGCACACGAAAATATGGATATCGCGCGAAATTCTAGTTTTTTGGCTGAAAAACGCAAAAGACTAGGAACGATTATGGCGGGGCGGTGACTATGGTTCCTTAGGTCGTATTTGATAGTCCGAAAATTTTTTAGGCGATTCGGCTCCGGGGGCCCGACCCACTCGGAAGGCGTGGGCGATAGCACACAAAAATATGGGAATAGGGCGGAATTATAGTTTTTTGGCCAGAAAATGCAAAAAATGAGGAACGATCATGGCGAGGCGGTGACTATGGTTCCTTAGGTCTTAATTGATAGCCCGGAAATGTTTTAGGCGATCCGAGACCGGCGGCCTGGCCCACTCGGAAGGCGTGGGCAATAACACACAAAAATATGGTAATCGAGCGGAATTCTAGTTTTTTGGCCGAAAAACGCAATAAATGAGGAACGATCATGGCGGGGCGGTGACTATGGTTCCTTAGGTCATATTTGATGGCCCGGAAAAATATTAGGCGATAGGGGTCCGGAGGTCCCGGAACCACTCGGAAGGCGTGGGCTATAACACACAAAAATATGGGAATCGCGCGGAATTCTAGTTGTTTTGCCGAAAAATGCAAAAAATGAGGAACGATCATTGTAGGGCGGATACTATGGTACCTTAGGTCGTCTTTAATAGTCCGGAAAAATTTTAGGCGATAGGGGTCAGGAGGTCCCGGGACCACTCGGAAGGCTTGGGCTATAACACACAAAAATATGGGAATCGCGCGGAATTCTAGTTGTTTGGCCGAAAAACGTAAACAATGAGGAACGATCATGGCGGGGCGGTTACTATGGTTCCTTAGGTCGTATTTGATGGCCCGGACAATTTTTAGGCGATCGGGGTTCGGGGTTCCCGGGACCCCTTGGAAGGCGTGGGCTAAAGCACACGAAAATATGGAAATCGCGCGAAATTCTAGTTTTTTGGCGGTGACTATGGTTCCTTAGGTCGTATTTGATAGTCCGAAAATTTTTAGGCGATTCGGCTCCGGGGGGCCCGACCCACTCGGAAGGCGTGGGCGATAGCACACAAAAATATGGGAATAGGGCGGAATTCTAGTTTTTTGGCCAGAAAATGCAAAAAATGAGGAACGATCATAGCGAGGCGGTGACTATGGTTCCTTAGGTCTTAATTGATGGCCCGGAAATTTTTTAGGCGATCCGAGACCGGCGGCCTGGCCCACTCGGAAGGCGTGGGCAATAACACACAAAAATATGGTAATCGAGCGGAATTCTAGTTTTTTGGCCGAAAAACGCAATAAATGAGGAACGATCATGGCGGGGCGGTGACTATGGTTCCTTAGGTCATATTTGATGGCCCGGAAAAATATTAGGCGATAGGGGTCCGGAGGTCCCGGGACCACTCGGAAGGCGTGGGCTATAACACACAAAAATATGGGAATCGCGCGGAATTCTAGTTGTTTTGCCGAAAAACGCAAAAAATGAGGAACGATCATTGCGGGGCGGATACTATGGTACCTTAGGTCGTATTTTATAGTCCGGAAAAATTTTAGGCGATAGGGGTCAGGAGGTCCCGGGACCACTCGGAAGGCTTGGGCTATAACACACAAAAATATGGGAATCGCGCGGAATTCTAGTTGTTTGGCCGAAAAACGTAAAAAATGAGGAACGATCATGGCGGGGTGGTTACTATGGTTCCTTAGGTCGTATTTGATGGCCCGTACAATTTTTAGGCGATCGGGGTTCGGGGTTCCCGGGACCCCTTGGAAGGCGTTTAGCACACGAAAATATGGAAATCGCGCGAAATTCTAGTTTTTTGGCTGAAAAACGCAAAAGACTAGGAACGATTATGGCGGGGCGGTGACTATGGTTCCTTAGGTCGTATTTGATAGTCCGAAAATTTTTTAGGCGATTCGGCTCCGGGGGCCCGACCCACTCGGAAGGCGTGGGCGATAGCACACAAAAATATAGGAATAGGGCGGAATTTTAGTTTTTTTGCCAGAAAATGCAAAAAATGAGGAACGATCATAGCGAGGCGGTGACTATGGTTCCTTAGGTCTTAATTGATAGCCCGGAAATGTTTTAGGCGATCCGAGACCGGCGGCCTGGCCCACTCGGAAGGCGTGGGCAATAACACACAAAAATATGGTAATCGAGCGGAATTCTAGTTTTTTGGCCGAAAAACGCAATAAATGAGGAACGATCATGGCGGGGCGGTGACTATGGTTCCTAAGGTCATATTTGATGGCCCGGAAAAATATTAGGCGATAGGGGTCCGGAGGTCCCGGGATCACTCGTAAGGCGTGGGCTATAACACACAAAAATATGGGAATCGCGCGGAATTCTAGTTGTTTTGCCGAAAAACGCAAAAAATAAGGAATGATCATTGCGGGGCGGATACTATGGTTCCTTAAGTCGTATTTGATAGTCCGGAAAAATTTTAGGCGATAGGGGTCAGGAGGTCCCGGGACCACTCGGAAATCGTGGGCTATAACACACAAAAATATGGGAATCGCGCGGAATTCTAGTTGTTTGGCCGAAAAACGCAAAAAATGAGGAACGATCATGGCGGGGCGGATACTATGGTTCCTTAGGTCGTATTTGATAGTCCGGAAAAATTTTAGGCGATAGGGGTCCGGAGGTCCCGGGACCACTCGGAAGGTGTGGGCTATAACACACAAAAATATGAGAATCGCGTGTAATTCTAGTTGTTTGGCCGAAAAACGCAACAAATAAGGAACGATCATGGCGGGGCGGATACTATGGTTCCTTAGGTCATATTTGATGGCCCGGAAAAATTTTAGGCGATCAGGGTCCGGGGGTCCCGGAACCACTTGGAAGGGTGGGCAATAGCACACAAAAATATTGTAATCGGGCGGAATTCTAGTTTTTTGGCCAAAAAACGCAACAAATGAGGAATGATCATGGCTGGGCGGTGACTATGGTTCCTTAGGTCGTATTTGATAGTCCGGTAAAATTTTAGGCGATAGGGGTCTGGAGTTCCCGGGTTCACTTGGAAGGCGTGGGCTATAGGACACGAAAATATGGGAATCGCGCGGAATTCTAGTTTTTTGGCCGAAAAACAGAAAAGAACTAGGAACGATAATGGCTGGGCGGTGACTATGGTTCTTTAGGTCTTATTTGACAGTCCGGAAAAATTTTAGGCGATAGGGGTCCGGAGACCCGGAACCACTCGGAAGGCGTGGGCTATAACACACAAAAATATGGGATCGCGCGGAATTCTAGTTGTTTTGCCGAAAATGCAAAAAATGAGGAACGATCATGGCAGGGCAGATACTATGGTTCCTTAGGTCGTATTTGATAGTCCGGAAAAATTTTAGGCGATAGGGGTCCGGAGGTCCCGGGACCACTCTGAAGGTGTGGGCTATAGCACAAAAATATGGGAATCGCGTGTAATTCTAGTTGTTTGGCCAAAAAACGCAAAAAATGAGGAACTATCATGGAGGGGCGGATACTATGCTTCCCTAGGTCGTATTTGATACTCCGAAAAAAGTTTAGGCGATCCGAGACCGGCGGCCCGGCCCACTCGGAAGGCGTGGGCAATAGCACACAAAAATATGGTAATCGAGCGGAATTCTAGTTTTTTGGCCGAAAAACGCAATAAATGAGGAACGATCATGGCGGGACGGTGACTATGGTTCCTTAGGTCATATTTGATGGCCCGGAAAAATATTAGGCGATAGGGGTCCGGAGGTCCCGGGACCACTCGGAAGGCGTGGGCTATAACACACAAAAATATGGGAATCGCGCGGAATTCTAGTTGTTTTGCCGAAAAACACAAAAAATGAGGAACGATCATTGCGGGGCGGATACTATGGTTCCTTAGGTCATATTTGATAGTCCGGAAAAATTTTAGGCGATAGGGGTCAGGAGGTCCCGGGACCACTCGGAAGGCGTGGGCTATAACACACAAAAATATGGGAATCGCTCGGAATTCTAGTTGTTTGGCCGAAAAATGCAAAAAATGAGGAACGATCATGGCGGGGTGGTTACTATGGTTCCTTAGGTCGTATTTGATGGCCCGGACAATTTTTAGGCGATCGGGGTTCGGGGTTCCCTGGACCCCTTGGAAGGCGTGGGCTTTAGCACACGAAAATATGGAAATCGCGCGAAATTCTAGTTTTTTGGCTGAAAAATGCAAAAGACTAGGAATGATCATGGCGGGGCGGTGACTATGGTTCCTTAGGTCGTATTTGATACTCCGGAAATTTTTTAGGCGATCCGGCTCCGGGGGGCCTGACCCACTCAGAATGCATGGGCGATAGCACACAAAAATATGGGAATCGGGCGGAATTCTAGTTTTTTGGCCAAAAAATGCAAAAAATTAGGAACGATCATGGCGAGGCGGTGACTATGGTTCCTTAGGTCTTAATTGATGGCCCAAAAAGTTTTTAGGCGATCCGAGTCCGGTGGCCCGGCCCACTCGGAAGGCGTGGGCAATAGCACAAAATAATATGGTAATCGAGCGGAATTCTAGTTTTTTGGCCGAAAAATGCAATAAATGAGGAACGATCATGGCGGGGCGATGACTATGGTTTCTTAGGTCGTATTTGATGGGCCGAAAAATTTTAGGCGATCGGGGTCCACGGCTCCCGGGACCACTCGGAAGGCGTAAGCTATATAACACGAAAATATGCAAATCACGCGGAGTTCTAGTTTTTTGGCCGAAAAATGCAAAGCATTTGGATCGATCATGGTGGGGCGGTGACTATGGTACCTTAGGTCATATTTGATAGTCCGGAAAAATTTTAGGCGATCGGGGTCCACGGCTCCCCGGACCACTTGGAAGGCGTGGGTATAGCACACGAAAATATGGGAATCGGGCGTAATTCTAGTTTTTTGGCCGAAAAATGCAAAAAATGAGAAACGATGATGGCGGGGCAGTTACTATGGTTCCTTAGGTCGTATTTGACGGCCCGGAAAAATTTTAGGCGATCGGGGTCCGGGGGTCCCGGAACCACATGGAAGGGTGGGCAATAGCACACAAAAATATTGTAATCGGGCGGAATTCTAGTTTTTTGGCCAAAAAACGCAACAAAGGAGGAATGATCATGGCTGGGCGGTGACTATGGTTCCTTTGGTCGTATTTGATAGTCCGGAAAAATTATAGGCGATAGGGGTCAGGAGGTCCTGGGACCACTCGGAAGGCGTGGGCTATAACACACAAAAATATGGGAATCGCGCAGAATTCTAGTGGTTAGGCCGAAAAAGGCAAAACATGAGGAACGATCATGGCGGGGCGGTGACTATGGTTCCTTAGGTCGCATTTGATAGTCCGTAAAATTTTTAGGCGATCCGGCACCGGGGGGCCCGACCCACTCGGAAGGCGTGGGCGATAGCACACAAAAATATGGGAATAGGGCGGAATTCTAGTTTTTTGTCCAGAAAATGCAAAAAATGAGGAACGATCATGGCGAGGCGGTGACTATGGTTCCTTAGGTCTTAATTGATGGCCCGGAAATTTTTTAGGTGATCCGAGACCGGAGGCCTGGCCCACTCGGAAGGCGTGGGCAATAACACACAAAAATATGGTAATCGAGCGGAATTCTAGTTTTTTGGCCGAAAAACGCAATAAATCAGGAACGATCTTGGCGGGGCGGTGACTATGGTTCCTTAGGTCATATTTGATGGCCCGGAAAAATATTAGGCGATAGGGGTCCGGAGGTCCCGGGACCACTCGGAAGGCGTGGGCTATAACACACAAAAATATGGGAATCGCGCGGAATTCTAGTTGTTTTGCCGAAAAACGCAAAAAATGAGGAACGATCATTGCGGGGCGGATACTATGGTACCTTAGGTCGTATTTTATAGTCCGGAAAAATTTTAGGCGATAGGGGTCAGGAGGTCCCGGGACCACTCGGAAGGCTTGGGCTATAACACACAAAAATATGGGAATCGCGCGGAATTCTAGTTGTTTGGCCGAAAAACGTAAAAAATGAGGAACGATCATGGCGGGGTGGTTACTATGGTTCCTTAGGTCGTATTTGATGGCCCGTACAATTTTTAGGCGATCGGGGTTCGGGGTTCCCGGGACCCCTTGGAAGGCGTTTAGCACACGAAAATATGGAAATCGCGCGAAATTCTAGTTTTTTGGCTGAAAAACGCAAAAGACTAGGAACGATTATGGCGGGGCGGTGACTATGGTTCCTTAGGTCGTATTTGATAGTCCGAAAATTTTTTAGGCGATTCGGCTCCGGGGGCCCGACCCACTCGAAAGGCGTGGGCGATAGCACACAAAAATATAGGAATAGGGCGGAATTTTAGTTTTTTTGCCAGAAAATGCAAAAAATGAGGAACGATCATAGCGAGGCGGTGACTATGGTTCCTTAGGTCTTAATTGATAGCCCGGAAATGTTTTAGGCGATCCGAGACCGGCGGCCTGGCCCACTCGGAAGGCGTGGGCAATAACACACAAAAATATGGTAATCGAGCGGAATTCTAGTTTTTTGGCCGAAAAACGCAATAAATGAGGAACGATCATGGCGGGGCGGTGACTATGGTTCCTAAGGTCATATTTGATGGCCCGGAAAAATATTAGGCGATAGGGGTCCGGAGGTCCCGGGATCACTCGTAAGGCGTGGGCTATAACACACAAAAATATGGGAATCGCGCGGAATTCTAGTTGTTTTGCCGAAAAACGCAAAAAATAAGGAATGATCATTGCGGGGCGGATACTATGGTTCCTTAAGTCGTATTTGATAGTCCGGAAAAATTTTAGGCGATAGGGGTCAGGAGGTCCCGGGACCACTCGGAAATCGTGGGCTATAACACACAAAAATATGGGAATCGCGCGGAATTCTAGTTGTTTGGCCGAAAAACGCAAAAAATGAGGAACGATCATGGCGGGGCGGATACTATGGTTCCTTAGGTCGTATTTGATAGTCCGGAAAAATTTTAGGCGATAGGGGTCCGGAGGTCCCGGGACCACTCGGAAGGTGTGGGCTATAACACACAAAAATATGAGAATCGCGTGTAATTCTAGTTGTTTGGCCGAAAAACGCAACAAATAAGGAACGATCATGGCGGGGCGGATACTATGGTTCCTTAGGTCATATTTGATGGCCCGGAAAAATTTTAGGCGATCAGGGTCCGGGGGTCCCGGAACCACTTGGAAGGGTGGGCAATAGCACACAAAAATATTGTAATCGGGCGGAATTCTAGTTTTTTGGCCAAAAAACGCAACAAATGAGGAATGATCATGGCTGGGCGGTGACTATGGTTCCTTAGGTCGTATTTGATAGTCCGGTAAAATTTTAGGCGATAGGGGTCTGGAGTTCCCGGGTTCACTTGGAAGGCGTGGGCTATAGGACACGAAAATATGGGAATCGCGCGGAATTCTAGTTTTTTGGCCGAAAAACAGAAAAGAACTAGGAACGATAATGGCTGGGCGGTGACTATGGTTCTTTAGGTCTTATTTGACAGTCCGGAAAAATTTTAGGCGATAGGGGTCCGGAGACCCGGAACCACTCGGAAGGCGTGGGCTATAACACACAAAAATATGGGATCGCGCGGAATTCTAGTTGTTTTGCCGAAAATGCAAAAAATGAGGAACGATCATGGCAGGGCAGATACTATGGTTCCTTAGGTCGTATTTGATAGTCCGGAAAAATTTTAGGCGATAGGGGTCCGGAGGTCCCGGGACCACTCTGAAGGTGTGGGCTATAGCACAAAAATATGGGAATCGCGTGTAATTCTAGTTGTTTGGCCAAAAAACGCAAAAAATGAGGAACTATCATGGAGGGGCGGATACTATGCTTCCCTAGGTCGTATTTGATACTCCGAAAAAAGTTTAGGCGATCCGAGACCGGCGGCCCGGCCCACTCGGAAGGCGTGGGCAATAGCACACAAAAATATGGTAATCGAGCGGAATTCTAGTTTTTTGGCCGAAAAACGCAATAAATGAGGAACGATCATGGCGGGACGGTGACTATGGTTCCTTAGGTCATATTTGATGGCCCGGAAAAATATTAGGCGATAGGGGTCCGGAGGTCCCGGGACCACTCGGAAGGCGTGGGCTATAACACACAAAAATATGGGAATCGCGCGGAATTCTAGTTGTTTTGCCGAAAAACACAAAAAATGAGGAACGATCATTGCGGGGCGGATACTATGGTTCCTTAGGTCATATTTGATAGTCCGGAAAAATTTTAGGCGATAGGGGTCAGGAGGTCCCGGGACCACTCGGAAGGCGTGGGCTATAACACACAAAAATATGGGAATCGCTCGGAATTCTAGTTGTTTGGCCGAAAAATGCAAAAAATGAGGAACGATCATGGCGGGGTGGTTACTATGGTTCCTTAGGTCGTATTTGATGGCCCGGACAATTTTTAGGCGATCGGGGTTCGGGGTTCCCTGGACCCCTTGGAAGGCGTGGGCTTTAGCACACGAAAATATGGAAATCGCGCGAAATTCTAGTTTTTTGGCTGAAAAATGCAAAAGACTAGGAATGATCATGGCGGGGCGGTGACTATGGTTCCTTAGGTCGTATTTGATACTCCGGAAATTTTTTAGGCGATCCGGCTCCGGGGGGCCTGACCCACTCAGAATGCATGGGCGATAGCACACAAAAATATGGGAATCGGGCGGAATTCTAGTTTTTTGGCCAAAAAATGCAAAAAATTAGGAACGATCATGGCGAGGCGGTGACTATGGTTCCTTAGGTCTTAATTGATGGCCCAAAAAGTTTTTAGGCGATCCGAGTCCGGTGGCCCGGCCCACTCGGAAGGCGTGGGCAATAGCACAAAATAATATGGTAATCGAGCGGAATTCTAGTTTTTTGGCCGAAAAATGCAATAAATGAGGAACGATCATGGCGGGGCGATGACTATGGTTTCTTAGGTCGTATTTGATGGGCCGAAAAATTTTAGGCGATCGGGGTCCACGGCTCCCGGGACCACTCGGAAGGCGTAAGCTATATAACACGAAAATATGCAAATCACGCGGAGTTCTAGTTTTTTGGCCGAAAAATGCAAAGCATTTGGATCGATCATGGTGGGGCGGTGACTATGGTACCTTAGGTCATATTTGATAGTCCGGAAAAATTTTAGGCGATCGGGGTCCACGGCTCCCCGGACCACTTGGAAGGCGTGGGTATAGCACACGAAAATATGGGAATCGGGCGTAATTCTAGTTTTTTGGCCGAAAAATGCAAAAAATGAGAAACGATGATGGCGGGGCAGTTACTATGGTTCCTTAGGTCGTATTTGACGGCCCGGAAAAATTTTAGGCGATCGGGGTCCGGGGGTCCCGGAACCACATGGAAGGGTGGGCAATAGCACACAAAAATATTGTAATCGGGCGGAATTCTAGTTTTTTGGCCAAAAAACGCAACAAAGGAGGAATGATCATGGCTGGGCGGTGACTATGGTTCCTTTGGTCGTATTTGATAGTCCGGAAAAATTATAGGCGATAGGGGTCAGGAGGTCCTGGGACCACTCGGAAGGCGTGGGCTATAACACACAAAAATATGGGAATCGCGCAGAATTCTAGTGGTTAGGCCGAAAAAGGCAAAACATGAGGAACGATCATGGCGGGGCGGTGACTATGGTTCCTTAGGTCGCATTTGATAGTCCGTAAAATTTTTAGGCGATCCGGCACCGGGGGGCCCGACCCACTCGGAAGGCGTGGGCGATAGCACACAAAAATATGGGAATAGGGCGGAATTCTAGTTTTTTGTCCAGAAAATGCAAAAAATGAGGAACGATCATGGCGAGGCGGTGACTATGGTTCCTTAGGTCTTAATTGATGGCCCGGAAATTTTTTAGGTGATCCGAGACCGGAGGCCTGGCCCACTCGGAAGGCGTGGGCAATAACACACAAAAATATGGTAATCGAGCGGAATTCTAGTTTTTTGGCCGAAAAACGCAATAAATCAGGAACGATCTTGGCGGGGCGGTGACTATGGTTCCTTAGGTCATATTTGATGGCCCGGAAAAATATTAGGCGATAGGGGTCCGGAGGTCCCGGGACCACTCGGAAGGCGTGGGCTATAACACACAAAAATATGGGAATCGCGCGGAATTCTAGTTGTTTTGCCGAAAAACGCAAAAAATGAGGAACGATCTTTGCGGGGCGGATACTATGGTACCTTAGGTCGTATTTTATAGTCCGGAAAAATTTTAGGCGATAGGGGTCAGGAGGTCCCGGGACCACTCGGAAGGCTTGGGCTATAACACACAAAAATATGGGAATCGCGCGGAATTCTAGTTGTTTGGCCGAAAAACGTAAAAAATGAGGAACGATCATGGCGGGGTGGTTACTATGGTTCCTTAGGTCGTATTTGATGGCCCGTACAATTTTTAGGCGATCGGGGTTCGGGGTTCCCGGGACCCCTTGGAAGGCGTTTAGCACACGAAAATATGGAAATCGCGCGAAATTCTAGTTTTTTGGCTGAAAAACGCAAAAGACTAGGAACGATTATGGCGGGGCGGTGACTATGGTTCCTTAGGTCGTATTTGATAGTCCGAAAATTTTTTAGGCGATTCGGCTCCGGGGGCCCGACCCACTCGGAAGGCGTGGGCGATAGCACACAAAAATATGGGAATAGGGCGGAATTCTAATTTTTTGGCCAAAAAATGCAAAAAATGAGGAACGATCATGGCAAGGCGGTGACTATGGTTTTTTAGGTCTTAATTGATGGCCCGGAAAATTTTAGGCGATCGGGGTCCACGGCTGCCGGGACCACTCGGAAGGCGTAAGCTATAGCACACGAAAATATGCAAATCGCGCGGAGTTCTAGTTTTTTTGCCGAAAAATGCAAAGCATTTGGAATGATCATGGTGGGGCGGTGACTATGGTACCTTAGGTCGTATTTGATAGTCCGGAAAAATTTTAGGTGATCGGGGTCCGCGGCTCCCCGGACCACTTGGAAGGCGTGGGTATAGCACACAAAAATATGGAAATCGAGCGTAATTCTAGTTTTTTGGCCGAAAAATGCAAAAAATGAGAAATGATAATGGAGGGGCGGTTACTATGGTTCCTTAGGTCATATTTGACGGCCCGGAAAAATTTTAGGCGATCGGGGTCCGGGGGTCCCGGAACCATATGGAAGGGTGGACAATAGAACACAAAAATATTGTAATCGGGCGGAATTCTAGTTTTTTGGTCAAAAAACGCAACAAATGAGGAATGATCATGGATGGGCGGTGATTATGGTTCCTTAGGTCGTATTTGATAATCCGGAAAAATTTTAGGCGATAGGGGTCAGGAGGTCCCGGGACCACTCGGAAGGCTTGGGCTATAACACACAAAAATATGGGAATCGCACAGAATTCTAGTTGTTTGGCCGAAAAACGCAAAAAATGAGGAACGATCATGGCAGTGTGGTTACTATGGTTCCTTAGGTCGTATTTGATGGCCCGAAAAATTTTTAGGCGATCGGGGTTCGGGGTTCACGGGACCCCTTGGAAGGCGTGGGCTAAAGCACACGAAAATATGGAAATCGCGCGAAATTCTAGTTTTTTGGCTGAAAAACGCAAAAGACTAGGAACGATCATGGCGGGGCGGTGACTATGGTTCCTTAGGTCGTATTTGATAGTCCAGAAAATTTTTAGGCGATTCGGCTCCGGGGGGCCCGACCCACTCGGAAGGCGTGGGCGATAGCACACAAAAATATGGGAATAGGGCGGAATTCTAGTTTTTTGGCCAGAAAATGCAAAAAATGAGGAACGATCATGGCGAGGCGGTGACTATGGTTCCTTAGGTCTTAATTGATGGCCCGGAAATTTTTTAGGCGATCCGAGACTGGCGGCCTGGCCCACTCGGAAGGCGTAGGCAATAACACACAAAAATATGGTAATCAAGCGGAATTCTAGTTTTTTGGCCGAAAAACGCAATAAATGAGGAACGATCATGGCGGGGCGATGACTATGGTTCCTTAGGTCATATTTGATGGCCCGGAAAAATATTAGGCGATAGGGGTCCGGAGGTCCCGGGACCACTCGGAAGGCGTGGGCTATAACACACAAAAATATGGGAATCGCGCGAAATTCTAGTTGTTTTGCCGAAAAATGCAAAAAATGAGGAACGATCATTGTGGGGCGGATACTATGGTTCCGTTGGTCGTATTTGATAGTCCGGAAAAATTTTAGGCGATAGGGGTCAGGAGGTCCCGGGACCACTCGGAAGGCTTGGGCTATAACACACAAAAATATGGGAATCGCGCGGAATTCTAGTTATTTGGCCGAAAAACGCAAAAAATGAGGAACGATCATGGCGGGGTGGTTACTATGGTTCCTTAGGTCGTATTGGATGGCCCGGACAATTTTTAGGCGATCGGGGTTCGGGGTTCCCGGAACCCCTTGGAAGGCATGGGCTAAAGCACACGAAAATATGGAAATCGCGCGAAATTCTAGTTTTTTAGCTGAAAAACGCAAAAGACTAGGAACGATCATGGCGGGGCGGTGACTATGGTTCCTTCGGTCGCATTTGATAGTCCGTAAAATTTTTAGGCGATCCGGCTCCGGGGGGCCCGACCCACTCGGAAGGCGTAGGCGATAGCACACAAAAATATAGGAATAGGGCGGAATTCTAGTTTTTTGGCCAGAAAATGCAAAAAATGAGGAACGATCATGGCGAGGCGTTGACTATGGTTCCTTAGGTCTTAATTGATGGCCCGGAAATTTTTTAGGCGATCCGAGACTGGCGGCCTGGCCCACTCGGAAGGCGTAGGCAATAACACACAAAAATATGGTAATCGAGCGGAATTCTAGTTTTTTGGCCGAAAAACGCAATAAATGAGGAACGATCATGGCGGGGCGATGACTATGGTTCCTTAGGTCATATTTGATGGCCCGGAAAAATATTAGGCGATAGGGGTCCGGAGTTCCCGGGACCACTCGGAAGGCGTGGGCTATAACACACAAAAATATGGGAATCGCGCGGAATTCTAGTTGTTTTGCCAAAAAACGCAAAAAATGAGGAACGATCATTGTGGGGCGGATACTATGGTTCCGTTGGTCGTATTTGATAGTCCGGAAAAATTTTAGGCGATAGGGGTCAGGAGGTCCCGGGACCACTCGGAAGGCTTGGGCTATAATACACAAAAATATGGGAATCGCGCGGAATTCTAGTTATTTGGCCGAAAAACGCAAAAAATGAGGAACGATCATGGCGGGGTGGTTACTATGGTTCCTTAGGTCGTATTTGATGACCCGGACAATTTTTAGGCGATCGGGGTTCGGGGTTCCCGGGACCCCTTGGAAGGCATGGGCTAAAGCACACGAAAATATGGAAATCGCGCGAAATTCTAGTTTTTTAGCTGAAAAATGCAAAAGACTAGGAACGATCATGGCGGGGCAGTGACTATGGTTCCTTAGGTCACATTTGATAGTCCGTAAAATTTTTAGGCGATCCGGCTCCGGGGGGCCCGACCCACTCGGAAGGCGTGGGCGATAGCACACAAAAATATGGGAATAGGGCGGAATTCTAGTTTTTTGGCCAGAAAATGCAAAAAATGAGGAACGATCATGGCGAGGCGGTGACTATGGTTCCTTAGGTCTTAATTGATGGCCCGGAAATTTTTTAGGCGATCCGAGACTGGCGGCCTGGCCCACTCGGAAGGCGTAGGCAATAACACACAAAAATATGGTAATCGAGCGGAATTCTAGTTTTTTGGCCGAAAAACGCAATAAATGAGGAACGATCATGGTGGGGCGATGACTATGGTTCCTTAGGTCATATTTGATGGCCCGGAAAAATATTAGACGATAGGGGTCCGGAGGTCCCGGGACCACTCGGAAGGCGTGGGCTATAACACATAAAAATATGGGAATCGCGCGGAATTCTAGTTGTTTTGCCGAAAAACGCAAAAAATGAGGAACGATCATTGTGGGGCGGATACTATGGTTCCGTTGGTCGTATTTGATAGTCCGAAAAAATTTTAGGCGATAGGGGTCAGGAGGTCCCGGGACCACTCGGAAGGCTTGGGCTATAACACACAAAAATATGGGAATCGCGCGGAATTCTTGTTATTTGGCCGAAAAACGCAAAAAATGAGGAACGATCATGGCGGGGTGGTTACTATGGTTCCTTAGGTCGTATTTGATGGCCCGGACAATTTGTAGGCGATCGGGGTTCGGGGTTCCCGGGACCCCTTGGAAGGCATGGGCTAAAGCACACGAAAATATGGAAATCGCGCGAAATTCTAGTTTTTTAGCTGAAAAACGCAAAAGACTAGGAACGATCATGGCGGGGCGGTGACTATGGTTCCTTCGGTCGCATTTGATAGTCCGTAAAATTTTTAGGCGATCCGGCTCCGGGGGGCCCGACCCACTCGGAAGGCGTAGGCGATAGCACACAAAAATATGGGAATAGGGCGGAATTCTAGTTTTTTGGCCAGAAAATGCAAAAAATGAGGAACGATCATGGCGAGGCGGTGACTATGGTTCCTTAGGTCTTAATTAATGGCCCGGAAATTTTTTAGGCGATCCGAGACTGGCGGCCTGGCCCACTCGGAAGGCGTAGGCAATAACACACAAAAATATGGTAATCGAGCGGAATTCTAGTTTTTTGGCCGAAAAACGCAATAAATGAGGAACGATCATGGCGGGGCGATGACTATGGTTCCTTAGGTCATATTTGATGGCCCGGATAAATATTAGGCGATAGGGGTCCGGAGGTCCCGGGACCACTCGGAAGGCGTGGGCTATAACACACAAAAATATGGGAATCACGCGGAATTCTAGTTGTTTTGCCGAAAAACGCAAAAAATGAGGAACGATCATTGTGGGGCGGATACTATGGTTCCGTTGGTCATATTTGATAGTCCGAAAATATTTTAGGCGATAGGGGTCAGGAGGTCCGGGGACCACTCGGAAGGCTTGGGCTATAACACACAAAAATATGGGAATCGCGCGGAATTCTAGTTATTTGGCCGAAAAACGCAAAAAATGAGGAACGATCATGGCGGGGTGGTTACTATGGTTCCTTAGGTCGTATTTGATGACCCGGACAATTTTTAGGCGATCGGGGTTCGGGGTTCCCGGGACCCCTTGGAAGGCATGGGCTAAAGCACACGAAAATATGGAAATCGCGCGAAATTCTAGTTTTTTAGCTGAAAAATGCAAAAGACTAGGAACGATCATGGCGGGGCGGTGACTATGGTTCCTTAGGTCGCATTTGATAGTCCGTAAAATTTTTAGGCGATCCGGCACCGGGGGGCCCGACCCACTCGGAAGGCGTGGGCGATAGCACACAAAAATATGGGAATAGGGCGGAATTCTAGTTTTTTGTCCAGAAAATGCAAAAAATGAGGAACGATCATGGCGAGGCGGTGACTATGGTTCCTTAGGTCTTAATTGATGGCCCGAAAATTTTTTAGGCGATCCGAGACTGGCGGCCTGGCCCACTCGGAAGGCGTAGGCAATAGCACACAAAAATATGGTTATCGAGCGGAATTCTAGTTTTTTGGCCGAAAAACGCAATAAATGAGGAACGATCATGGCGGGGCGATGACTATGGTTCCTTAGGTCATATTTGATGGCCCGGAAAAATATTAGGCGATAGGGGTCCGGAGGTCCCGGGACCACTCGGAAGGCGTGGGCTATAACACACAAAAATATGGGAATCGCGCGGAATTCTAGTTGTTTGGCCGAAAAACGCAAAAAATGAGGAACGACCATGGCAGGGTGGTTACTATGGCTCCTTAGGTCGTATTTGATGGCCCGGAAAATTTTTAGGCGATCGGGGTTCGGGGTTCCCGGGACCCCTTGGAAGGCGTGGGCTAAAGCACACAAAAATATGGAAATCGCGCGAAATTCTAGTTTTTTGGCTGAAAAATGCAAAAGACTAGGAACGATCATGGCGGGGCGGTGACTATGGTTCCTTAGGTCGTATTTGATAGTCCGGAAAATTTTTAGGCGATTCGGCTCCGGGGGGCCCGACCCACTCGGAAGGCGTGGGCGATAGCACACAAAAATATGGGAATAGGGCGGAATTCTAGTTTTTTGGCCAGAAAATGCAAAAAATGAGGAACGATCATGCCGAGGCGGTGACTATGGTTCCTTAGGTCTTAATTGATGGCCCGGAAATTTTTTAGGCGATCCGAGACTGGCGGCCTGGCCCACTCGGAAGGCGTAGGCAATAACACACAAAAATATGGTAATCGAGCGGAATTCTAGTTTTTTGGCCGAAAAACGCAATAAATGAGGAACGATCATGGCGGGGCGATGACTATGGTTCCTTAGGTCATATTTGATGGCCCGGAAAAATATAAGGCGATAGGGGTTCAGAGGTCCCGGGACCACTCGGAAGGCGTGGGCTATAACACACAAAAATATGGGAATCGCGCGGAATTCTAGTTGTTTTGCCGAAAAATGCAAAAAATGAGGAACGATCATTGCGGGGCGGATACTATGGTTCCGTTGGTCGTATTTGATAGTCCGGAAAAATTTTAGGCGATAGGGGTCAGGAGGTCCCGGGACCCCTTGGAAGGCGTGGGCTAAAGCACACGAAAATATGGAAATCGAGCGAAATTCTAGTTTTTTGGCTGAAAAAACGCAAAAGACTAGGAACGATCATGGCGGGGTGGTTACTATGGTTCCTTAGAGCGTATTTGATGGCCCGGAAAATTTTTAGGCGATCGGGGTTCGGGGTTCCCGGGACCCCTTGGAAGGCGTGGGCTAAAGCACACAAAAATATGGAAATCGCGTGGAATTCTAGTTTTTTGGCTGAAAAACGCAAAAGACTAGGAACGATCATGGCGGGGCGGTGACTATGGTTCCTTAGGTCGTATTTGATAGTCCGTAAAATTTTTAGGCGATCCGGCTACGGGGGGCCCGACCCACTCGGAAGGCGTGGGCGATAGCACACAAAAATATGGGAATCGGGCGGAATTCTAGTTTTTTGGCCAAAAAATGCAAAACATGAGGAACGATCATGGCGAGGCGGTGACTATGGTTCCTTAGGTCTTAATTGATGGCCCGAAATTTTTTAGGCAATCCGAGTCCGGCGGCCCGGCCCACTCGGAAGGCGTGGGCAATAGCACACAAAAATATGGTAACCGAGCGGAATTCTAGTTTTTTGGCCGAAAACCGCAATAAATGAGGAACGATCATGGTGGGCCGGTGACTATGGTTCCTTACGTCGTATTTGATGGCCCGGAAAATTTTAGGCGATCGGAGTCCACGGCTCCCGGGACCACTCGGAAGGCGTAAGCTATAGCACACGAAAATATGCAAATCGCGCGGAGTTCTAGTTTTTTGGCCTAAAAATGCAAAGCATTTGGAACGATCATGGTGGGGCGGTGACTATGGTACCTTAGGTCGTATTTGATAGTCTGGAAAAATTTTGGGCGATCGGGGTCCGCGGCTCCCCGGACCACTTGGAAGGCGTGGGTATAGCACACGAAAATATGGGAATCGGGCGTAATTCTAGTTTTTTGGCCGAAAAATGCAAAAAATGAGAAACAATGATGGCGGGGCGGTTACTATGGTTCCTTAGGTCGTATTTGACGGCCCGGAAAAATTTTAGGCGATCAGGGTCCGGGGGTCCCGGAACCACTTGGAAGGGTGGGCAATAGCACACAAAAATATTATAATCGGGCGGAATTCTAGTTTTTTGGCCAAAAAACACAACAAATGAGCAATGATCATGGCTGGGCGGTGACTATGGTTCCTTAGGTCGTATTTGATAGTCCGGAATAATTTTAGGCGATAGGGGTCCGGAGGTCCCGGGACCACTCGGAAGGCGTGGGCTATAACACACAAAAATATGGGAATCGCGCGGAATTCTAGTTGTTTGGCCGAAAAATGCAAAAAATGAGGAACGATCATGGCGGGGTGGTTACTATGGTTCCTTAGTTCGTATTTGATGGCCCGGACAATTTTTAGGCGATCGGGGTTCAGGGTTCCCGGGACCCCTTGGAAGGCGTGGGCTAAAGCACACGA
Organism: Nicotiana tabacum; assembly: GCF_000715075.1. Classification (NCBI taxonomy): domain Eukaryota; kingdom Viridiplantae; phylum Streptophyta; class Magnoliopsida; order Solanales; family Solanaceae; genus Nicotiana; species Nicotiana tabacum. The sequence continues at coordinate 184,981 of NW_027438342.1, read as the reverse complement.
AAATATGGATATCGCGCGAAATTCTAGTTTTTTGGATGAAAAACGCAAAAGACTAGGAACGATCATGGCGGGGCGGTGACTATGGTTCCTTAGGTCGTATTTGATAGTCCGGAAAATTTTTAGGCGATTCGGCTCCGGGGGGCCCGACCCACTCGGAAGGCGTGGGCGATAGCACACAAAAATATGGGAATAGGGCGGAATTCTAGTTTTTTGGCCAAAAAATGCAAAAAATGAGGAACGATCATGGCGAGGTGGTGACTATGGTTCCTTAGGTGTTAATTGATGGGCCGAAATTTTTTTAGGCGATCCGAGTCCGGCGGCCCGGCCCACTCGGAAGGCGTGGGCAATAGCACACAAAAATATTGTAATCGAGCAAAATTCTAGTTTTTTGGCCGTAAAACGCAATAAATGCGGAACGATCATGGCGGGGCGGTGACTATGGTTCCTTAGGTTGTATTTGATGGCCCGGAAATTTTAGGCGATCGGGGTCCACGGCTCCCGGGACCACTCGGAAGGCGTAAGCTATAGCACACGAAAATATGCAAATCGCGCGGAGTTCTAGTTTTTTGGCCGAAAAATGCCAAGCATTTGGAACGATCATGGTGGGGCGGTGACTATGGTACCTTAGGTCGTATTTGATAGTCCGGAATAATTTTAGGCGATCGGGGTCCGCGGCTCCCCGGACCACTTGGAAGGCGTGGGTATAGCACACGAAAATATGGGAATCGGGTATAATTCTAGTTTTTTGGCCAAAAAATACAAAAAATAAGAAGCGATGATGGCGGGGCGGTTACTATGGTTCCTTAGGTCGTATTTGATGGCCCGGAAAAATTTTAGGCGATCGGGGTCTTGGGGTCCCGGAACCACTTGGAAGGGTGGGCAATAGCACACAAAAATATTGTAATCGGGCGGAATTCTAGTTTTTTGGCCAAAAAACGCAACAAATGAGGAATGATCATAGCTGGGCGGTGACTTTGGTTCCTTAGGTCGTATTTGATAGTCCGGAAAAATTTTAGCCGATAGGGGTCCGGAGTTCCCGGGTTCACTTGGAAGGCGTGGGTTATAGGACACGAAAATATGGGAATCGCGCGGAATTCTAGTTATTTTGCCGAAAAGTGGAAAAAAACTAGGAACGATCATGGCGGGGCGGTGACTATGGTTCCTTAGGTCTTATTTGATAGTCCGGAAAAATATTAGGTGATAGGGGTCCGGAGGTCCCGGGACCACTCGGAAGGCGTGGGCTATAACACACAAAAATATGGGATCGCGCGGAATTCTAGTTGTTTGGCCGAAAATGCAAAAAATGAGGAACGATCATGGCGGGGCGGATACTATGGTTCCTTAGGTCGTATTTGATAGTCCAAAAAAAATTTTAGGCGATAGGGGTCCGGAGGTCCCAGGGGGGGCCCGACCCACTCGGAAGGTGTGGGCGATAGCACACAAAAATATGGGAATAGGGCGGAATTCTAGTTTTTTGGCTAGAAAATGCAAAAAAAGAGGAACGATCATGGCGAGGCGGTAACTATGGTTCCTTAGGTCTTAATTGATGGCCCGAAAATTTTTTAGGTGATCCGAGACCGGAGGCCTGGCCCACTCGGAAGGCGTGGGCAATAACACACAAAAATATGGTAATCGAGCGGAATTCTAGTTTTTTGGCCGAAAAACGCAATAAATCAGGAACGATCTTGGCGGGGCGGTGACTATGGTTCCTTTGGTCATATTTGATGGCCCGGAAAAATATTAGGCGATAGGGGTCCGGAGGTCCCGGGACCACTCGGAAGGCGTGGGCTATAACACACAAAAATATGGGAATCGCGCGGAATTCTAGTTGTTTTGCCAAAAAACGCAAAAAATGAGGAACGATCATTGCGGGGCGGATACTATGGTACCTTAGGTCGTATTTTATAGTCCGGAAAAATTTTAGGCGATAGGGGTCAGGAGGTCCCGGGGCCACTCGGAAGGCTTGGGCTATAACACACAAAAATATGGGAATCGCGCGGAATTCTAGTTGTTTGGCCGAAAAACGTAAAAAATGAGGAACGATCATGGCGGGGTGGTTACTATGGTTCCTTAGGTCGTATTTGATGGCCCGTACAATTTTTAGGCGATCGGGGTTCGGGGTTCCCGGGACCCCTTGGAAGGCGTTTAGCACACGAAAATATGGAAATCGCGCGAAATTCTAGTTTTTTGGCTGAAAAACGCAAAAGACTAGGAACGATTATGGCGGGGCGGTGACTATGGTTCCTTAGGTCGTATTTGATAGTCCGAAAATTTTTTAGGCGATTCGGCTCCGGGGGCCCGACCCACTCGGAAGGCGTGGGCGATAGCACACAAAAATATGGGAATAGGGCGGAATTCTAGTTTTTTGGCCAAAAAATGCAAAAAATGAGGAACGATCATGGCAAGGCGGTGACTATGGTTTTTTAGGTCTTAATTGATGGCCCGGAAAATTTTAGGCGATCGGGGTCCACGGCTGCCGGGACCACTCGGAAGGCGTAAGCTATAGCACACGAAAATATGCAAATCGCGCGGAGTTCTAGTTTTTTTGCCGAAAAATGCAAAGCATTTGGAATGATCATGGTGGGGCGGTGACTATGGTACCTTAGGTCGTATTTGATAGTCCGGAAAAATTTTAGGTGATCGGGGTCCGCGGCTCCCCGGACCACTTGGAAGGCGTGGGTATAGCACACAAAAATATGGAAATCGAGCGTAATTCTAGTTTTTTGGCCGAAAAATGCAAAAAATGAGAAATGATAATGGAGGGGCGGTTACTATGGTTCCTTAGGTCGTATTTGACGGCCCGGAAAAATTTTAGGCGATCGGGGTCCGGGGGTCCCGGAACCATATGGAAGGGTGGACAATAGAACACAAAAATATTGTAATCGGGCGGAATTCTAGTTTTTTGGTCAAAAAACGCAACAAATGAGGAATGATCATGGATGGGCGGTGATTATGGTTCCTTAGGTCGTATTTGATAGTCCGGAAAAATTTTAGGCGATAGGGGTCAGGAGGTCCCGGGACCACTCGGAAGGCTTGGGCTATAACACACAAAAATATGGGAATCGCACGGAATTCTAGTTGTTTGGCCGAAAAACGCAAAAAATGAGGAACGATCATGGCAGGGTGGTTACTATGGTTCCTTAGGTCGTATTTGATGGCCCGGACAATTTTTAGGCGATCGGGGTTCGGGGTTCCCGGGACCCCTTGGAAGGCGTGGGCTAAAGCACACGAAAATATGGAAATCGCGCGAAATTCTAGTTTTTTGGCTGAAAAACGCAAAAGACTAGGAACGATCATGGCGGGGCGGTGACTATGGTTCCTTAGGTGGTATTTGATAGTCCAGAAAATTTTTAGGCGATTCGGCTCCGGGGGCCCGACCCACTCGGAAGGCGTGGGCGATAGCACACAAAAATATGGGAATAGGGCGGAATTCTAGTTTTTTGGCCAAAAAATGCAAAAAATGAGGAACGATCATGGCGAGGCGGTGACTATGGTTCCTTAGGTGTTAATTGATGGCCCGGAAATTTTTTAGGCGATCCGAGACTGGCGGCCTGGCCCACTCGGAAGGCGTAGGCAATAACACACAAAAATATGGTAATCAAGCGGAATTCTAGTTTTTTGGCCGAAAAACGCAATAAATGAGGAACGATCATGGCGGGGCGATGACTATGGTTCCTTAGGTCATATTTTATGGCAAGGAAAAATATTAGGCGATAGGGGTCCGGAGGTCCCGGGACCACTCGGAAGGCGTGGGCTATAACACACAAAAATATGGGAATCGCGCGAAATTCTAGTTGTTTTGCCGAAAAATGCAAAAAATGAGGAACGATCATTGTGGGGCGGATACTATGGTTCCGTTGGTCGTATTTGATAGTCCGGAAAAATTTTAGGCGATAGGGGTCAGGAGGTCCCGGGACCACTCGGAAGGCTTGGGCTATAACACACAAAAATATGGGAATCGCGCGGAATTCTAGTTATTTGGCCGAAAAACGCAAAAAATGAGGAACGATCATGGCGGGGTGGTTACTATGGTTCCTTAGGTCGTATTGGATGGCCCGGACAATTTTTAGGCGATCGGGGTTCGGGGTTCCCGGGACCCCTTGGAAGGCATGGGCTAAAGCACACAAAAATATGGAAATCGCGCGAAATTCTAGATTTTTAGCTGAAAAACGCAAAAGACTAGGAACGATCATGGCGGGGCGGTGACTATGGTTCCTTCGATCGCATTTTATAGTCCGTAAAACTTTTAGGCGATCCGGCTCCGGGGGGCCCGACCCACTCGGAAGGCGTAGGCGATAGCACACAAAAATATAGGAATAGGGCGGAATTCTAGTTTTTTGGCCAGAAAATGCAAAACATGAGGAACGATCATGGCGAGGCGTTGACTATGGTTCCTTAGGTCTTAATTGATGGCCCGGAAATTTTTTAGGCGATCCGAGACTGGCGGCCTGGCCCACTCGGAAGGCGTAGGCAATAACACACAAAAATATGGTAATCGAGCGGAATTCTAGTTTTTTGGCCGAAAAACGCAATAAATGAGGAACGATCATGGCGGGGCGATGACTATGGTTCCTTAGGTCATATTTGATGGCCCGGAAAAATATTAGGCGATAGGGGTCCGGAGTTCCCGGGACCACTCGGAAGGCGTGGGCTATAACACACAAAAATATGGGAATCGCGCGGAATTCTAGTTGTTTTGCCAAAAAACGCAAAAAATGAGGAACGATCATTGTGGGGCTGATACTATGGTTCCGTTGGTCGTATTTGATAGTCCGGAAAAATTTTAGGCGATAGGGGTCAGGAGGTCCCGGGACCACTCGGAAGGCTTGGGCTATAACACACAAAAATATGGGAATCGCGCGGAATTCTAGTTATTTGGCCGAAAAACGCAAAAAATGAGGAACGATCATGGCGGGGTGGTTACTATGGTTCCTTAGGTCGTATTTGATGACCCGGACAATTTTTAGGCAATCGGGGTTCGGGGTTCCCGGGACCCCTTGGAAGGCATGGGCTAAAGCACACGAAAATATGGAAATCGCGCAAAATTCTAGTTTTTTAGCTGAAAAATGCAAAAGACTAGGAACGATCATGGCGGGGCCGTGACTATGGTTCCTTAGGTCACATTTGATAGTCCGTAAAATTTTTAGGCGATCCGGCTCCGGGGGGCCCGACCCACTCGGAAGGCGTGGGCGATAGCACACAAAAATATGGGAATAGGGCGGAATTCTAGTTTTTTGGCCAGAAAATGCAAAAAATGAGGAACGATCATGGCGAGGCGGTGACTATGGTTCCTTAGGTCTTAATTGATGGCCCGGAAATTTTTTAGGCGATCCGAGACTGGCGGCCTGGCCCACTCGGAAGGCGTAGGCAATAACACACAAAAATATGGTAATCGAGCGGAATTCTAGTTTTTTGGCCGAAAAACGCAATAAATGAGGAACGATCATGGTGGGGCGATGACTATGGTTCCTTAGGTCATATTTGATGGCCCGGAAAAATATTAGACGATAGGGGTCCGGAGGTCCCGGGACCACTCGGAAGGCGTGGGCTATAACACATAAAAATATGGGAATCGCGCGGAATTCTAGTTGTTTTGCCGAAAAACGCAAAAAATGAGGAACGATCATTGTGGGGCGGATACTATGGTTCCGTTGGTCGTATTTGATAGTCCGAAAAAATTTTAGGCGATAGGGGTCAGGAGGTCCCGGGACCACTCGGAAGGCTTGGGCTATAACACACAAAAATATGGGAATCGCGCGGAATTCTTGTTATTTGGCCGAAAAACGCAAAAAATGAGGAACGATCATGGCGGGGTGGTTACTATGGTTCCTTAGGTCGTATTTGATGGCCCGGACAATTTTTAGGCGATCGGGGTTCGGGGTTCTCGGGACCCCTTGGAAGGCATGGGCTAAAGCACACGAAAATATGGAAATCGCGCGAAATTCTAGTTTTTTAGCTGAAAAACGCAAAAGACTAGGAACGATCATGGCGGGGCGGTGACTATGGTTCCTTCGGTCGCATTTGATAGTCCGTAAAATTTTTAGGCGATCCGGCTCCGGGGGGCCCGACCCACTCGGAAGGCGTAGGCGATAGCACACAAAAATATGGGAATAGGGCGGAATTCTAATTTTTTGGCCAGAAAATGCAAAAAATGAGGAACGATCATGGCGAGGCGGTGACTATGGTTCCTTAGGTCTTAATTAATGGCCCGGAAATTTTTTAGGCGATCCGAGACTGGCGGCCTGGCCCACTCGGAAGGCGTAGGCAATAACACACGAAAATATGGTAATCGAGCGGAATTCTAGTTTTTTGGCCGAAAAACGCAATAAATGAGGAACGATCATGGCGGGGCGATGACTATGGTTCCTTAGGTCATATTTGATGGCCCGGATAAATATTAGGCGATAGGGGTCCGGAGGTCCCGGGACCACTCGGAAGGCGTGGGCTATAACACACAAAAATATGGGAATCACGCGGAATTCTAGTTGTTTTGCCGAAAAACGCAAAAAATGAGGAACGATCATTGTGGGGCGGATACTATGGTTCCGTTGGTCGTATTTGATAGTCCGGAAAAATTTTAGGCGATAGGGGTCAGGAGGTCCGGGGACCACTCGGAAGGCTTGGGCTATAACACACAAAAATATGGGAATCGCGCGGAATTCTAGTTATTTGGCCGAAAAACGCAAAATATGAGGAACGATCATGGCGGGGTGGTTACTATGGTTCCTTAGGTCGTATTTGATGGCCCGGACAATTTTTAGGCGATCGGGGTTCGGGGTTCCCGGTACCCCTTGGAAGGCATGGGCTAAAGCACACGAAAATATTGAAATCGCGCGAAATTCTAGTTTTTTAGCTGAAAAATGCAAAAGACTAGGAACGATCATGGCGGGGCGGTGACTATGGTTCCTTAGGTCGCATTTGATAGTCCGTAAAATTTTAGGCGATCCGGCTCCGGGGGGCCCGACCCACTCGGAAGGCGTGGGCGATAGCACACAAAAATATGGGAATAGGGCGAAATTCTAGTTTTTTGTCCAGAAAATGCAAAAAATGAGGAACGATCATGGCGAGGCGGTGACTATGGTTCCTTAGGTCTTAATTGATGGCCCGGAAATTTTTTAGGCGATCCGAGACTGGCGGCCTGGCCCACTCGGAAGGCGTAGGCAATAACACACAAAAATATGGTAATCGAGCGGAATTCTAGTTTTTTGGCCGAAAAATGCAATAAATGAGGAACGATCATGGCGGGGCGATGACTATGGTTCCTTAGGTCATATTTGATGGCCCGGAAAAATATTAGGCGATAGGGGTCCGGAGGTCCCGGGACCACTCGGAAGGCGTGGGCTATAACACACAAAAATATGGGAATCGCGCGGAATTCTAGTTGTTTTGCCAAAAAATGCAAAAAATGAGGAACGATCATTGCAGGGCGGATACTATGGTTCCGTTGGTCGTATTTGATAGTCCGGAAAAATTTTAGGCGATAGGGGTCAAGAGGTCACGGGACCACTCGGAAGGCTTGGGCTATAACACACAAAAATATGGGAATCGCGCGGAATTCTAGTTATTTGGCCGAAAAACGCAAAAAATGAGGAACGATCATGGCGGGGTGGTTACTATGGTTCCTTAGGTCGTATTTGATGGCCCGGACAATTTTTAGGCGATCGGGGTTCGGGGTTCCCGGGACCCCTCGGAAGGCATGGGCTAAAGCACACGAAAATATGGAAATCGCGCGAAATTCTAGATTTTTAGCTGAAAAACGCAAAAGACTAGGAACGATCATGGCGGGGCGGTGACTATGGTTCCTTCGGTCGCATTTTATAGTCCGTAAAATTTTTAGGCGATCCGGCTCCGGGGGGCCCGACCCACTCGGAAGGCGTAGGCGATAGCACACAAAAATATAGGAATAGGGCGGAATTCTAGTTTTTTGGCCAGAAAATGCAAAACATGAGGAACGATCATGGCGAGGCGTTGACTATGGTTCCTTAGGTCTTAATTGATGGCCCGGAAATTTTTTAGGCGATCCGAGACTGGCGGCCTGGCCCACTCGGAAGGCGTAGGCAATAACACACAAAAATATGGTAATCGAGCGGAATTCTAGTTTTTTGGCCGAAAAACGCAATAAATGAGGAACGATCATGGCGGGGCGATGACTATGGTTCCTTAGGTCATATTTGATGGCCCAGAAAAATATTAGGCGATAGGGGTCCGGAGTTCCCGGGACCACTCGGAAGGCGTGGGCTATAACACACAAAAATATGGGAATCGCGCGGAATTCTAGTTGTTTTGCCAAAAAACGCAAAAAATGAGGAACGATCATTGTGGGGCTGATACTATGGTTCCGTTGGTCGTATTTGATAGTCCGGAAAAATTTTAGGCGATAGGGGTCAGAAGGTCCCGGGACCACTCGGAAGGCTTGGGCTATAACACACAAAAATATGGGAATCGCGCGGAATTCTAGTTATTTGGCCGAAAAACGCAAAAAATGAGGAACGATCATGGCGGGGTGGTTACTATGGTTCCTTAGGTCGTATTTGATGACCCGGACAATTTTTAGGCGATCGGGGTTCGGGGTTCCCGGGACCCCTTGGAAGGCATGGGCTAAAGCACACGAAAATATGGAAATCGCGCGAAATTCTAGTTTTTTAGCTGAAAAATGCAAAAGACTAGGAACGATCATGGCGGGGCAGTGACTATGGTTCCTTAGGTCACATTTGATAGTCCATAAAATTTTTAGGCGATCCGGCTCCGGGGGGCCCGACCCACTCGGAAGGCGTGGGCGATAGCACACAAAAATATGGGAATAGGGCGGAATTCTAGTTTTTTGGCCAGAAAATGCAAAAAATGAGGAACGATCATGGCGAGGCGGTGACTATGGTTCCTTAGGTCTTAATTGATGGCCCGGAAATTTTTTAGGCGATCCGAGACTGGCGGCCTGGCCCACTCGGAAGGCGTAGGCAATAACACACAAAAATATGGTAATCGAGCGGAATTCTAGTTTTTTGGCCGAAAAACGCAATAAATGAGGAACGATCATGGTGGGGCGATGACTATGGTTCCTTAGGTCATATTTGATGGCCCGGAAAAATATTAGACGATAGGGGTCCGGAGGTCCCGGGACCACTCGGAAGGCGTGGGCTATAACACATAAAAATATGGGAATCGCGCGGAATTCTAGTTGTTTTGCCGAAAAACGCAAAAAATGAGGAACGATCATTGTGGGGCGGATACTATGGTTCCGTTGGTCGTATTTGATAGTCCGAAAAAATTTTAGGCGATAGGGGTCAGGAGGTCCCGGGACCACTCGGAAGGCTTGGGCTATAACACACAAAAATATGGGAATCGCGCGGAATTCTTGTTATTTGGCCGAAAAACGCAAAAAATGAGGAACGATCATGGCGGGGTGGTTACTATGGTTCCTTAGGTCGTATTTGATGGCCCGGACAATTTTTAGGCGATCGGGGTTCGGGGTTCCCGGGACCCCTTGGAAGGCATGGGCTAAAGCACACGAAAATATGGAAATCGCGCGAAATTCTAGTTTTTTAGCTGAAAAACGCAAAAGACTAGGAACGATCATGGCGGGGCGGTGACTATGGTTCCTTCGGTCGCATTTGATAGTCCGTAAAATTTTTAGGCGATCCGGCTCCGGGGGGCCCGACCCACTCGGAAGGCGTAGGCGATAGCACACAAAAATATGGGAATAGGGCGGAATTCTAATTTTTTGGCCAGAAAATGCAAAAAATGAGGAACGATCATGGCAAGGCGGTGACTATGGTTCCTTAGGTCTTAATTAATGGCCCGGAAATTTTTTAGGCGATCCGAGACTGGCGGCCTAGCCCACTCGGAAGGCGTAGGCAATAACACACGAAAATATGGTAATCGAGCGGAATTCTAGTTTTTTGGCCGAAAAACGCAATAAATGAGGAACGATCATGGCGGGGCGATGACTATGGTTCCTTAGGTCATATTTGATGGCCCGGATAAATATTAGGCGATAGGGGTCCGGAGGTCCCGGGACCACTCGGAAGGCGTGGGCTATAACACACAAAAATATGGGAATCACGCGGAATTCTAGTTGTTTTGCCGAAAAACGCAAAAAATGAGGAACGATCATTGTGGGGCGGATACTATGGTTCCGTTGGTCGTATTTGATAGTCCGGAAAAATTTTAGGCGATAGGGGTCAGGAGGTCCGGGGACCACTCGGAAGGCTTGGGCTATAACACACAAAAATATGGGAATCGCGCGGAATTCTAGTTATTTGGCCGAAAAACGCAAAATATGAGGAACGATCATGGCGGGGTGGTTACTATGGTTCCTTAGGTCGTATTTGATGGCCCAGACAATTTTTAGGCGATCGGGGTTCGGGGTTCCCGGGACCCCTTGGAAGGCATGGGCTAAAGCACACGAAAATATTGAAATCGCGCGAAATTCTAGTTTTTTAGCTGAAAAATGCAAAAGACTAGGAACGATCATGGCGGGGCGGTGACTATGGTTCCTTAGGTCGCATTTGATAGTCCGTAAAATTTTAGGCGATCCGGCTCCGAGGGGCCCGACCCACTCGGAAGGCGTGGGCGATAGCACACAAAATATGGGAATAGGGCGGAATTCTAGTTTTTTGTCCAGAAAATGCAAAAAATGAGGAACGATCATGGCGAGGCGGTGACTATGGTTCCTTAGGTCTTAATTGATGGCCCGGAAATTTTTTAGGCGATCCGAGACTGGCGGCCTGGCCCACTCGGAAGGCGTAGGCAATAACACACAAAAATATGGTAATCGAGCGGAATTCTAGTTTTTTGGCCGAAAAACGCAATAAATGAGGAACGATCATGGAGGGGCGATGACTATGGTTCCTTAGGTCATATTTGATGGCCCGGAACAATATTAGGCGATAGGGGTCCGGAGGTCCCGGGACCACTCGGAAGGCGTGGGCTATAACACACAAAAATATGGGAATCGCGCGGAATTCTAGTTGTTTTGCCAAAAAATGCAAAAAATGAGGAACGATCATTGCAGGGCGGATACTATGGTTCCGTTGGTCGTATTTGATAGTCCGGAAAAATTTTAGGCGATAGGGGTCAAGAGGTCACGGGACCACTCGGAAGGCTTGGGCTATAACACACAAAAATATGGGAATCGCGCGGAATTCTAGTTATTTGGCCGAAAAACGCAAAAAATGAGGAACGATCATGGCGGGGTGGTTACTATGGTTCCTTAGGTCGTATTTGATGGCCCGGACAATTTTTAGGCGATCGGGGTTCGGGGTTCCCGGGACCCCTTGGAAGGCGTGGGCTAAAGCACACGAAAATATGGAAATCGCGCGAAATTCTAGTTTTTTGGCTGAAAAATGCAAAAGACTAGGAACGATCATGGCGGGGCGGTGATTATGGTTCCTTAGGTCGTATTTGATGGCCCGGAAAATTTTAGGCGATTGGGGTCCACGGCTCCCGGGACCACTCGGAAGGCGTAAGCTATAGCACACGAAAATATGCAAATCGCGCGGAGTTCTAGTTTTTTGGCCTAAAAATGCAAAGCATTTGGAACGATCATGGTGGGGCGGTGACTATGGTACCTTAGGTCGTATTTGATAGTCCGGAAAAATTTTAGGCGATCGGGGTCCGCGGCTCCCCAGACCACTTGGAAGGCGTGGGAATAGCACACGAAAATATGGGAATCGGGCGTAATTCTAGTTTTTTGGCCGAAAAATGCAAAAAATGAGAAACGATGATGGCGGGGCGATTACTATGGTTCCTTAGGTCGTATTTGACGGCCCAGAAAAATTTTAGGTGATCGGGGTCCGGGGGTCCCGGAACCACTTGGAAGGGTGGGCAATAGCACACAAAAATATTGTAATCGGGCAGAATTCTAGTTTTTTGGCCAAAAAACACAACAAAGGAGGAATGATCATGGCTGGGCGGTGACTATGGTTCCTTAGGTCGTATTTGATAGTCTAGAAAATTTTTAGGCGATAGGGGTCCGGAGGTCCCGGGACCACTCGGAAGGCGTGGGCTATAACACACAAAAATATGGGAATTGCACGGAATTCTAGTTGTTTGGCCGAAAAACGCAAAAAATGAGGAACGATCATGGCGGGGTTGTTACTATGGTTCCTTAGTTCGTATTTGATGGCCCGGACAATTTTTAGGCGATCGGGGTTCAGGGTTCCCGGGACCCCTTGGAAGGCGTGGGCTAAAGCATACGAAAATATGGATATCGCGCGAAATTCTAGTTTTTTGGCTGAAAAACGCAAAAGACTAGGAACGATCATGGCGGGGCGGTGACTATGGTTCCTTAGGTCGTATTTGATAGTTCGTAAAATTTTTAGGCGATCCGGCTCCAGGGGCGCGACCCACTCGGAAGGCGTGGGCGATAGCACACAAAAATATGGGAATCGGGCGGAATTCTAGTTTTTTGGCCAAAAAATGCAAAAAATGAGGAACGATCATGGCGAGGCGGTGACTATGGTTCCTTAGGTCTTAATTGATGGCCCGAAAATTTTTTAGGCGATCCGAGTCCGGCGGCCCGGCCCACTCGGAAGGCGTGGGCAATAGCACACAAAAATATGGTAATCGAGCGGAATTCTAGTTTTTTGGCCGAAAAACGCAATAAATGAGGAACGATCATGGCGGGGCGGTGACTATGGTTCCTTAGGTTGTATTTGATGGCCCGGAAAATTTTAGGCGATCGGGGTCCACGGCTCCCGGGACCACTCGGAAGGCGTAAGCTATAGCACACGAAAATATGCAAATCGCGCGGAGTTCTAGTTTTTTGGCCGAAAAATGCAAAGTATTTGGAACGATCATGGTGGGGCGGTGACTATGGTACCTTAGGTCATATTTGATAGTCCGGAAAAATTTTAGGCGATCGGGGTCCGCGGCTCCCCGGACCACTTGGAAGGCGTGCGTATAGCACACGAAAATATGGGAATCGGGCGTAATTCTAGTTTTTTGGCCGAAAAATGCAAAAAATGAGAAACGATGATGGCGGGGCGGTTACTATGGTTCCTTAGGTCGTATTTGAAGGCCCGGAAAAATTTTAGGCGATCGGGGTCCGGGGGTCCCGGAACCACTTGGAAGGGTGGGCAATAGCACACAAAAATATTGTAATCGGGCGGAATTCTAGTTTTTTGGCCAAAAAACGCAACAAATGAGGAATGATCATGGCTGGGCGGTGACTATGGTTCCTTAGGTCGTATTTGATAGTCCGGAAAAATTTTAGCCGATAGGGGTCCGGAGTTCCCGGGTTCACTTGGAAGGCGTGGGCTATAGGACACGAAAATATGGGAATCGCGCGGAATTCTAGTTTTTTGGCCGAAAAGCGGAAAAAAACTAGGAACGATCATGGCTGGGCGGTGACTATGGTTCCTTAGCTCTTATTTGATAGTCCGGAAAAATTTTAGGCGATAGGGGTCCGGAGACCGGGGACCACTCGGAAGGCGTGGGCTATAACACACAAAAATATGGGATCGCGCGGAATTCAGGTTGTTTGGCCGAAAATGCAAAAAATGAGGAACGATCATGGCGGGGCGGATACTATGGTTCCTTAGGTCGTATTTGATAGTCAAGAAATATTTTAGGCGATAGGGGTCCGGAGGTCCCGGGATCACTCGGAAGGTGTGGGCTATAACACAAAAATATGGGAATCGCGTGTAATTCTAGTTGTTTGGCCGAAAAACGCAAAAAATAAGGAACGATCATGGCGGGGCGGATACTATGGTTCCTTAGGTCGTATTTGATTTCCCGAAAATTTTTTAGGCGATCGGGGTACGCGGCTCTTGGGACCACTAGGAAGGCGTGGGCAATAGCACACAAAAATATGGTAATCGAGCGGAATTCTAGTTTTTTGGCCGAAAAACGCAATAAATGAGGAACGATCATGGCGGGGCGGTGACTATGGTTCCTTAGGTCTTATTTGATGGCCCGGAAAATTTTAGGCGATCGGGGTCCAAGGCTCCCGGGACCACTCGGAAGGCGTAAGCTATAGCACACGAAAATATGCAAATCGCGCGGAGTTCTAGTTTTTTGGCCAACAAATGCAAAGCATTTGGAACGATCATGGCGGGGCGGATACTATGGTTCCTTAGGTCGTATTTGATAGTCCAGAAAAATTTTAGGCGATAGGGGTCCGGAGGTCCCGGGACCACTCGGAAGGCGTGGGCTATAACACACAAAAATATGGGATCGCGCGAAATTCTAGTTGTTTGGCTGAAAACGCAAAAAATGAGGGACGATCATGGCGGGGCGGATACTATGGTTCCTTAGGTCGTATTTGATAGTCCTAAAAAATTTTAGGCGATAGGGGTCCGGAGGTCCCGGGACCACTCGGAAGGTGTGGGCTATAACACAAAAATATGGGAATCGCGTGTAATTCTAGTTGTTTCTCCGAAAAATACAAAAAATAAGGAACGATCATGGCGGGGCGGCTACTATGGTTCCTTAGGTCGTATTTGATTGCCCGAAAAAATTTTAGGCGATCGGGTTCCGCGGCTCTTGGGACCACTAGGAAGGCGTGGGCAATAGCACACAAAAATATGGTAATCGAGCGGAATTCTAGTTTTTTGGCCGAAAAATGCAATAAATGAGGAACGATCATGGCGGGGCGGTGACTATGGTTCCTTAGGTCTTATTTAATACTCCGGAAAAATATTAGGCGATAGGGGTCCGGAGGTCACGGGACCACTCGGAAAGCGTGGACTTTAACACACAAAAATATGAGAATCGCGCGGAATTCTAGTTGTTTGGCCGAAAAATGCAAAAAATGAGGAGCGATCATGGCGGGGCGGATACTATGGTTCCTTAGGTCGTATTTGATAGTCCGGAAAAATTTTAGGCGATAGGGGTCAGGAGGTCCCGGGACCACTCGGAAGGCGTGGGCTATAACACACAAAAATATGGGAATCGCGCAGAATTCTAGTTGTTTGGCCGAAAAACGCAAAAAACGAGGAACGATCATTGCGGGGTGGTTACTATGGTTCCTTAGAGAGTATTTGATGGCCCGGAAAATTTTTAGGCGATCGGGGTTCGGGGTTCCCGGGACCCCTTGGAAGGCGTGGGCTAAAGCACACGAAAATATGGAAATCGAGCGAAATTCTAGTTTTTTGGCTGAAAAACGCAAAAGACTAGGAACGATCATGGCGGGGTGGTTACTATGGTTCCTTAGATTGTATTTGATGGCCCGGAAAATTTTTAGGCGATCGGGGTTCGGGGTTCCCGGGATCCTTGGAAGGCGTGGGCTAAAGCACACGAAAATATGGAAATCGCGCGAAATTCTAGTTTTTTGGCTGAAAAACGCAAAAGACAAGGAACGATCATGGCGGGGCTCTGACTATGGTTCCTTAGGTCGTATTTGATAGTCCAGAAAATTTTTAGGCGATCCGGCTCCGGGGGGCCCGACCCACTCGGAAGGCGTGGGAGATAGAACACAAAAATATGAAAATCGGGCGGAATTCTAGTTTTTTGGCCAGAAAATGCAAAAAATAAGGAACGATCATGGCGAGGCAGTGACTATGGTTCCTTAGGTCTTAATTGATGGCCCGAAATTTTTTAGGCGATCCGAGACCGGCTGCCCGGCCCACTCGGAAGGCGTGGGCGATAGCACACAAAAATATGGGAATAGGGCGGAATTCTAGTTTTTTGGCCTAAAATGCAATAAATGAGGAACGATCATGGAGGGGCGGTGACTATGGTTCCTTAGGTCTTAATTGATGGCCCGGAAAATTTTAGGCGATCGGGGTCCGCGGCTCCCGGGACCACTCGGAAGGCGTAAGCTATAGCACACGAAAATATGCAAATCGCGCGGAGTTCTAGTTTTGTGGCCGAAAAATGCAAAGCATTTGGAACGATCATGGTGGGGCGGTGACTATGGTACCTTAGGTCGTATTTGATAGTCCGGAAAAATTTTAGGCGATCGGGGTCCGCGGCTCCCCGGACCACTTGGAAGGCATGGGTATAGCACACGAAAATATGGAAATCGGGCGTAATTCTAGTTTTTTGGCCGAAAAATGCAAAAAATGAGAAACGATGATGGCGGGGCGGTTACTATGGTTCCTTAGGTCGTATTTGACGGCCCGGAAAAATTTTAGGCGATCGGGGTCCGGGGGTCCCGGAACCACATGGAAGGGTGGGCAATAGCACACAAACATATTGTAATCGGGCGGAATTCTAGTTTTTTGGTCAAAAAACGCAACAAATGAGGAATGATCATGGCTGGGTGGTGACTATGGTTCCTTAGGTCGTATTTGATAGTCCGGAAAAATTTTAGGCGATAGGGGTTAGGAGGTCCCGGGACCACTCGGAAGGCTTGGGCTATAACACACAAAAATATGGGAATCGCGCGGAATTCTAGTTGTTTTGCCGAAAAACGCAAAAAATGAGGAACGATCATTGCGGGGCGGATACTATGGTTCCGTTGGTCGTATTTGATAGTCCGGAAAAATTTTAGGCGATAGGGGTCAGGAGGTCCCGGGACCCCTTGGAAGGCGTGGGCTAAAGCACACGAAAATATGGAAATCGAGCGAAATTCTAGTTTTTTGGCTGAAAAACGCAAAAGACTAGGAACGATCATGGCGGGGTGGTTACTATGGTTCCTTAGAGCGTATTTGATGGCCCGGAAAATTTTTAGGCGATCGGGGTTCGGGGTTCCAGGGACCCCTTGGAAGGCGTGGGCTAAAGCACACAAAAATATGGAAATCGCGCGGAATTCTAGTTTCTTGGCTGAAAAACGCAAAAGACTAGGAACGATCATGGCGGGGCGGTGACTATGGTTCCTTAGGTCGTATTTGATAGTCCGTAAAATTTTTAGGCGATCCGGCTACGGGGGGCCCGACCCACTCGGAAGGCGTGGGCGATAGCACACAAAAATATGGGAATCGGGCGGAATTCTAGTTTTTTGGCCAAAAAATGCAAAACATGAGGAACGATCATGGCGAGGCGGTGACTATGGTTCCTTAGGTCGTATTTGATGGCCCGGAAAATTTTAGGCGATCGGAGTCCACGGCTCCCGGGACCACTCGGAAGGCGTAAGCTATAGCACACGAAAATATGCAAATCGCGCGGAGTTCTAGTTTTTTGGCCTAAAAATGCAAAGCATTTGGAACGATCATGGTGGGGCGGTGACTATGGTACCTTAGGTCGTATTTGATAGTCTGGAAAAATTTTGGGCGATCGGGGTCCGCGGCTCCCCGGACCACTTGGAAGGCGTGGGTATAGCACACGAAAATATGGGAATCGGGCGTAATTCTAGTTTTTTGGCCGAAAAATGCAAAAAATGAGAAACGATGATCGCGGGGCGGTTACTATGGTTCCTTAGGTCGTATTTGACGGCCCGGAAAAATTTTAGGCGATCAGGGTCCGGGGGTCCCGGAACCACTTGGAAGGGTGGGCAATAGCACACAAAAATATTGTAATCGGGCGGAATTCTAGTTTTTTGGCCAAAAAACACAACAAATGAGCAATGATCATGGCTGGGCGGTGACTATGGTTCCTTAGGTCGTATTTGATAGTCTGGAATAATTTTAGGCGATAGGGGTCCGGAGGTCCCGGGACCACTCGGAAGGCGTGGGCTATAACACACAAAAATATGGGAATCGCGCGGAATTCTAGTTGTTTGGCCGAAAAATGCAAAAAATGAGGAACGATCATGGCGGGGTGGTTACTATGGTTCCTTAGTTCGTATTTGATGGCCCGGACAATTTTTAGGCGATCGGGGTTCAGGGTTCCCGGGACCCCTTGGAAGGCGTGGGCTAAAGCACACGAAAATATGGATATCGCGCGAAATTCTAGTGTTTTGGCTGAAAAACGCAAAAGACTAGGAACGATCATGGCGGGGCGGTGACTATGGTCCCTTAGATCGTATTTGATAGTCCGTAAAATTTTTAGGCGATCCGGCTCCGGGGGCCCGACCCACTCGGAAGGCGTGGGCGATAGCACACAAAAATATGGGAATCGGGCGGAATTCTAGTTTTTTGGCCAAAAAATGCAAAAAATGAGGAACGATCATGGCGAGGCGGTGACTATGGTTCCTTAGGTCTTAATTGATGGCCCGAAAACTTTTTTTAGGCGATCCGAGTCCGGCGGCCCGGCCCACTCGGAAGGCGTGGGCAATAGCACACAAAAATATTGTAATCGAGCGAAATTCTAGTTTTTTGGCCGTAAAACGAAATAAATGAGGAACGATCATGGCGGGGCGGTGACTATGGTTCCTTAGGTTGTATTTGATGGCCCGGAAAATTTTAGGCGATCGGGGTCCACGGCTCCCGGGACCACTCGGAAGGCGTAAGCTATAGCACACGAAAATATGCAAATCGCGCGGAGTTCTAGTTTTTTGGCCGAAAAATGCCAAGCATTTGGAACGATCATGGTGGGGCGGTGACTATGGTACCTTAGGTCGTATTTGATAGTCCGGAATAATTTTAGGCGATCGGGGTCCGCGGCTCCCCGGACCACTTGGAAGGCGTGGGTATAGCACACGAAAATATGGGAATCGGGCATAATTCTAGTTTTTTGGCCAAAAAATACAAAAAATGAGAAGCGATGATGGCGGGGCGGTTACTATGGTTCCTTAGGTCGTATTTGATGGCCCGGAAAAATTTTAGGCGATCGGGGTCCGGGGGTCCCGGAACCACTTGGAAGGGTGGGCAATAGCACACAAAAATATTGTAATCGGGCGGAATTCTAGTTTTTTGGCCAAAAAACGCAACAAATGAGGAATGATCATGGCTGGGCGGTGACTATGGTTCCTTAGGTCGTATTTGATAGTCCGGAAAAATTTTAGCCGATAGGGGTCCGGAGTTCCCGGGTTCACTTGGAAGGCGTGGGTTATAGGACACGAAAATATGGGAATCGCGCGGAATTCTAGTTATTTTGCCGAAAAGTGGAAAAAAATGAGGAACGATCATGGCGGGGCGGATACTATGGTTGCTTAGGTCGTATTTGATAGTCCAGAAAAATTTTAGGCGATAGGGGTCCGGAGGTCACGGGACCACTCGGAAGGTGTGGGCTATAACACAAAAATATGGGAATCGCGTGTAATTCTAGTTTTTTCTCCGAAAAATGCAAAAAATAAGGAACGATCATGGCGGGGCGGATACTATGGTTCCTTAGGTCGTATTTGATTGCCCGAAAAAATTTTAGGCGATCGGGTTCCGCGGCTCTTGGGACCACTAGGAAGGCGTGGGCAATAGCACACAAAAATATGGTAATCGAGCGGAATTCTAGTTTTTTGGCCGAAAAATGCAATAAATGAGGAAAGATCATGGCGGGGCGGTGACTATGGTTCCTTAGGTCTTATTTGATAGTCCCGAAAAATATTAGGCGATAGGGGTCCGGAGGTCCCGGGACCACTCGGAAAGCGTGGACTTTAACACACAAAAATATGGGAATCGCGCGGAATTCTAGTTGTTTGGCCGAAATAATGCAAACAATGAGGAGCGATCATGGCGGGGCGGATACTATGGTTCCTTAGGTCGTATTTGATAGTCCGGAAAAATTTTAGGCGATAGGGGTCAGGAGGTCCCCGGACCACTCGGAAGGCGTGGGCTATAACATACAAAAATATGGGAATCGCGCAGAATTCTAGTTGTTTGGCCGAAAAACGTAAAAAACGAGGAACGATCATGGCGGGGTGGTTACTATGGTTCCTTAGAGCGTATTTGATGGCCCGGAAAATTTTTAGGCGATCGGGGTTCGGGGTTCCCGGGACCCCTTGGAAGGCGTGGGCTAAAGCACATGAAAATATGGAAATCGAGCGAAATTCTAGTTTTTTGGCTGAAAAATGCAAAAGACTAGGAACGATCATGGCGGGGTGGTTACTATGGTTCCTTAGAGCATATTTGATGGCCCGGAAAATTTTTAGGCGATCGGGGTTCCCTTGGAAGGCGTGGGCTAAAGCACACGAAAATATGGAAATCGCGCGAAATTTTAGTTTTTTGGCTGAAAAACGCAAAAGACTAGGAACGATCATGGCGGGGCTGTGACTATGGTTCCTTAGGTCGTATTTGATAGTCCACAAAATTTTTAGGCGATCCGGCTCCGGGGGGCCCGACCCACTCGGAAGGCGTGGGCAATAGAACACAAAAATATGGGAATCGCGTGGAATTCTAGTTGTTTGGACGAAAAATGCAAAAAATGAGGAATGATAATGGTGGGGTGGTTACTATGGTTCCTTAGGTCGTATTTGATGGCCCGGAAAATTTTTAGGTGATCGGGGTTCGAGGTTCCCGGGACCCCTTGGAAGGCGTGGGCTAAAGCACACGAAAATATGGAAATCGCGCGAAATTCTAGTTTTTTGGTTGAAAAACGCAAAAGACTAGGAACGATCATGGCGGGGCGGTGACTATGGTTCCTTAGGTCGTATTTGATAGTCCCGAAAATTTTTAGGCAATCCGGCTCCGGGGGCCCGACCCACTCGGAAGGCGTGGGCGATAGCACACAAAAATATGGGAATCGGGCGGAATTCTAGTTTTTTTGGCGAAAAAATGCAAAAAATGAGGAACGATCATGGCGAGGCGGTGACTATGGTTCCTTAGGTCCTAATTGATGGCCCGAAAACTTTTTAGGCAATCCGAGTCCGGCGGCCTGGCCCACTCGGAAAGCGTGGGCAATAGCACACAAAAATATGGTAATCGAGCGGAATTCTAGTTTTTTGGCCGAAAAACGCAATAAATGAGGAACGAACATTGCGGGGTGGTGACTATGGTTCCTTAGGTCGTATTTGATGGCCCGGAAAATTTTAGGCGATCGGGGTCCACGGCTCCCGGGACCACTCGGAAGGCGTAAGCTATAGCACACTAAAATATGCAAATCGCGCGGAGTTCTAGTTTTTTGGCCGAAAAATGCAAAGCATTTGGAACGATCATGGTGGGGCGGTGACTATGGTACCTTAGGTCGTATTTGATAGTCCGGAAAAATTTTAGGCGATCGGGGTCCGAGGCTCCCCGGACCACTTGGAAGGCGTGGGTATAGCACACGAAAATATGGGAATCGGGCGTAATTCTAGTTTTTTGGCCGAAAAATGCAAAAAATTAGAAACGATGATGGCGGGGCGGTTACTATAGTTCCTTAGGTCGTATTTGACGGCCCGAAAAATTTTAGGCGATCGGGGTCCGGGGGTCCCGGAACCACTTGGAAGGGTGGGCAATAGCACACAAAAACATTGTAATCGGGCGGAATTCTAGTTTTTTTGTCGAAAAACGCAACAAATGAGGAATGATCATGGCTGGGCGGTGACTATGGTTCCTTAGGTCGTATTTGATATTCCGGAAAAATTTTAGGCGATAGGGGTCCGGAGGTCCCGGGACCACTCGGAAGGTGTGGGCTATAACACACAAAAATATGGGAATCGCGCGAAATTCTAGTTGTTTCGCCGAAAAACGCAAAAAATAAGGAACGATCATGGCGGGGCAGATACTATGGTTCCTTAGGTCGTATTTGATTGCCCGGAAAACTTTTAGGCGATCGGGGTCCGCGGCTCTTGGGACCACTCAGAATGCGTGGGTATAGCACACGAAAATATGGGAATCAGGCGAAATTCTAGTTCTTTTTCAGTAACATGCAAAAAATGTGGAAAGATCTTGACAGGGTGGTGTCTATGGTTCCTTTGGTCTTATTTGATAGTCCGGAAAAATATTGGGCGATAGGGGTCCGGAGGTCCCGGGACCACTCGGAAGGCGTGGGCTATAACACACAAAAATATGGGAATCGCGCGGAATTCTACCTGTTTGGCCGAAAAACGTAAAAAATGAGGAACGATCATGGCGGGGTGGTTACTATGGTTCCTTAGGTCGTATTTGATGGCCCGGAAAATTTTTAGGCGATCGGGGTTCCCGGGACTCCTTGGAAGGCATGGGCTAAAGCACACGAAAATATGGAAATCGCAAGAAATTCTAGTTTTTTGGCTGAAAAATGCAAAAGACTAGGAACGATTATGGCGGGGCGGTGACTATGGTTCCTTAGGTCGTATTTGATAGTTCGGAAAAATTTTAGGCGATAGGGGTCCGGAGTTCCCGGGTTCACTCGGAAGGCGTGGGCTATAGGTCACGAAAATATGGGAATCGCGCGAAATTCTAGTTTTTTGGCCGAAAAACAGAAAAAACTAGGAACGATCATGGCTGGGCGGTGACTATGGTTCCTTAGGTCGTATTAGATAGTCTGGAAATTTTTTTAGGCGATCCGGCTCCGGGGGGCCCGACCCACTCGGAAGGTGTGGGCTATAGCACACGAAAATATGGGAATCGCTCGGTATTCTAGTTGTTTGGCCGAAAAATGCAAAAAATAAGGAACGATCATGGCGGGGCGGATACTATGGTTCCTTAGGTCGTATTTGATTGCCCGGAAAAATTTTAGGCGATCGGGGTCCGCGGCTCTTGGGACCACTCGGAATGCGTGGGTATAGCACACGAAAATATGGTAATCGGGCGAAATTCTATGTCTTTTTCAGTAACATGCAAAAAATGTGGAAAGAACTTGGCAGGGCGGTGACTATGGTTCCTTTGGTCTTATTTGATAGTCCAAAAAATATTAGGCGATAGGGGTCCGGAGGTCCCGGGACCACTCGGAAGGCGTGGGCTATAACACACAAAAATATGGGAATCGCGCGGAATTCTAGTTGTTTTTTCGAGAAATGCAAAAAATGAGGAACGATCATGGCGGGGCGGATACTATGGTTCCTTAGGTCGTATTTGGTAGTCCGGAAAAATTTTAGGCGATAGGGGTCAGGAGGTCCCGGGACCACTCGGAAGGCGTGGGCTATAACACACAAAAATATGGGAATCGCGCGGAATTCTAGTTGTTTGGACGAAAAATGCAAAAAATAAGGAACGATAATGGTGGGGTGGTTACTATGGTTCCTTAGGTCGTATTTGATGGCCCGGAAAATTTTTAGGCGATCGGGGTTCGGGGTTCCCGGGACCCCTTGGAAGGCGTGGGCTAAAGCACAAGAAAATATGGAAATCGCGCGGAATTCTAGTTTTTTGGCTGAAAAACACAAAAGACTAGGAACGATCATGGCGGGGCGGTGACTATGGTTCCTTAGGTCGTATTTGATAGTCCGGAAAATTTTTAGGCGATCCGGCTCCGGGGGGCCCGACCCACTCGGAAGGCGTGGGCTATAGCACACGAAAATATGGGAATCGCTCGGAATTCTAGTTGTTTGGCCGAAAAACGCAAAAAATAAGGAACGATCATGGCGGGGTGGATACTATGGTTCCTTAGGTCGTATTTGATTGCCCGGAAAAATTTTAGGCGATCGGGGTCCTCGCCTCTTGGGACCACTCGGAATGCGTGGGTATAGCACAAGAAAATATGGTAATCGGGCGAAATTCTAGGTCTTTTTCAGTAACATGCAAAAAATGTGGAAAGATCTTGGCAGGGCGGTGACTATGGTTCCTTTGGTCTTATTTGATAGTCCAAAAAATATTAGGCAATAGGTGTCCGGAGATCCCGGGACCACTCGGAAGGCGTGGGCTATAACACACAAAAATATGGGAATTGCGCGGAATTCTAGTTGTTTGGCCGAGAAATGCAAAAAATGAGGAACGATCATGGTGGGGCGGATACTATGGTTCCTTAGGTCATATTTGGTAGTCCGGAAAAATTTTAGGCGATAGGGGTCAGGAGGTTCCGGGACCACTCGGAAGGCGTGGGCTATAACACACAAAAATATGGGAATCGCGCGGAATTCTAGTTGTTTGGACGAAAAATGCATAAAATGAGGAACGATAATGGTGGGGTGGTTACTATGGTTCCTTAGGTCGTATTTGATGGCCCGGAAAAATTTTAGGTGACCGGGTTCGGGGTTCCCGGGACCCCTTGGAAGGCGTGGGCTAAAGCACACGAAAATATGGAAATCGCGCGAAATTCTAGTTTTTTGGCTGAAAATTGCAAAAGATTAGGAACGATCATGGCGGGGCGGTGACTATGGTTCCTTAGGTCGTATTTGATAGTCCGAAAAATTTTTAGGCGATCCGGCTCCGGGGGGCCCGACCCACTCGGAAGGCGTGGGCGATAGCACACAAAAATATAGGAATCGGGCGGAATTCTAGTTTTTTGGCCAAAAAATGCAAAAAATGAGGAACGATCATGGCGAGGCGGTGACTATGGTTCCTTAGGTCCTAATTGATGGCCCGAAAAGTTTTTAGGCGATCCGAGTCCGGCGTCCTGGCCCACTCGGAAGGCGTGGGCAATAGAACACAAAAATCTGGTAATCGAGCGGAATTTTAGTTTTTTGTCCGAAAAATGCAATAAATGAGGAACGAACATGGCAGGGTGGTGAATATGGTTCCTTAGGTCGTATTTGATGGCCCGGAAAATTTTAGGCGATCGGGGTCCACGGCTCCCGGGACCACTCGGAAGGCGTAAGCTATAGCACACTAAAATATGCAAATCGCGCGGAGTTCTAGTTTTTTGGCCGAAAAATGCAAAGCATTTGGAACGATCATGGTGGGGCGGTGACTATGGTACCTTAGGTCATATTTGATAGTCCGTAAAAATTTTAGGCGATCGGGGTCTGCGGCTCCCCGGACCACTTGGAAGGCATGGGTATAGCACACGAAAATATGGGAATCGGACGTAATTCTATTTTTTTGGCCGAAAAATGCAAAAAATGAGAAACGATGATAGCGGGGCGGTTACTAAGGTTCCTTAGGTCATATTTGACGGTCCGGAAAAATTTTAGGCGATCGGGGTCCGGGGGTCCCGGAACTACTTGGAAGGGTGGGCAATAGCACACAAAAACATTGTAATCGGGCGGAATTCTAGTGTTTTGGCCGAAAAATGCAACAAATGAGGAATGATCATGGCTGGGCGGTGACTATGGTTCCTTAGGTCGTATTTGATAGTCTGGAAAATTTTTAGGCGATAGGGGTCCGGAGGTCCCGGGACCACTCGGAAGGTGTGAGCTATAACACACAAAAATATGGGAATCGCACGGAATTCTAGTTGTTTGGCCGAAAAATGCAAAAAATAAAGAACGATCATGGCGGAGCGGATACTATGGTTCCTTAGGTCGTATTTGATTGCCCGTAAAAATTTTAGGCGATCGGGGTCCGCGGCTCTTGGGACCACTCAGAATGCGTGGGTATAGCACACGAAAATATGGGAATCGGGAGAAATTCTAGGTTTTTTTAGTAACATGCAAAAAATGTGGAAAGATCTTGACAGGGCGGTGACTATGGTTCCTTTGGTCTTATTTGATAGTCCGAAAAAATATTAGGCGATAGGGGTCCGGAGGTCCCGGGACCACTCGGAAGGCGTGGGCTATAACACACAAAAATATGGGAATCGCGCGGAATTCTAGTTGTTTGGCCGAAAAACGCAAAAAATGAGGAATGATCATGGCAGGGCGGTGACTATGGTTCCTTAGGTATTATTTGATAGTCCGAAAAAATATTAGGCGATAGGGGTCAGGAGGTCCCGGGACCACTTGGAAGGCGTGGGCTAAAACACACAAAAATATGGGAATCTCGCAGAATTCTAGTTGTTTGGCCGAAAAACGCAAAAAATGAGGAACGATCATGGTGGGGCGGATACTATGGTTCCTTATGTCATATTTGATAGTCCGAAAAAATTTTAGGTGATAGGGGTCAAGAGGTCCCGGGACCACTCGGAAGGCGTGGGCTATAACACACAAAAAAATGGGAATCGCGCGGAATTCTACCTGTTTGGCCCAAAAACGTAAAAAATGAGGAAAGATCATGGAGGGGTGGTTACTATGGTTCCTTAGGTCGTATTTGATGGCCCGGAAAATTTTTAGGCGATCGGGTTTCGGGGTTCCCGGGACCCCTTGGAAGGCGTGGGCTAAAGCACACGAAAATATGGAAATCGCGCGAAATTCTAGTTTTTTGGCTGAAAAATGCAAAAGACTAGGAACGATCGTGGCGGGGCGGTGACTATGGTTCCTTAGGTTGTATTTGATAGTCCGGAAAAATTTTAGGCGATAGGGGTCCGGAGTTCCCGGGTTCACTTGGAAGGCGTGGGCTATAGGTCACGAAAAAATGGGAATCGCGCGAAATTCTAGTTTTTTCGCCGAAAAACAAAAAAAACTAGGAACGATCATGGCTGGGCGGTGACTATGGTTCCTTAGGTCTTATTTCATAGTCCGGAAAATTTTTAGGCGATAGGGGTCCGGAGACCCGGGACCACTCGGAAGACGTGGGCTATAACACACAAAAATATGGGATCGCGCGGAATTCTAGTTGTTTGGCCGAAAAACACAAAAAATGAGGAACGATCATGGCGGGGCGGATACTATGGTTCCTTAGGTCGTATTTGATAGTCCGGAAAAATTTTAGGCGATAGGGGTCCGGAGGTCCCGGGACCACTCGGAAGGTGTGGGCTATAACACACAAAAATATGGGAATCGCGCGAAATTCTAGTTTGTTTGGCCGAAAAATGCAAAAAATGAGGAACGATCATGGCGGGGCGGATACTATGGTTCCTTAGGTCGTATTTGATAGTCCGGAAAAATTTTAGGCGATAGGGGTCCGGAGGTCCCGGGACCACTCGGAAGGCGTGGGCTATAACACACAAAAATATGGGAATCGCGCGGAATTCTAGTTGTTTGGCCGAAAAATGCAAAAAATGAGGAACGATCAAGGCGGGGCAGATACTATGGTTCCTTAGGTCGTATTTGAAAGTCCGGAAAAATTTTAGGCGATAGGGGTCAGGAGGTCCCGGGACCACTCAGAAGGCGTAGGCTATAACACACAAAAATATGGGAATCGCGCGGGATTCTAGTTATTTGGCCGAAAAATGCAAAAAATGAGGAACGATCATGGTGGGGTGGTTAATATGGTTCCTTTGGTTGTATTTGATGGCCCGGAAAATTTTTAGGCGATCGGGGTTCGGGGTTCCCGGGACCCCTTGGAATGCGTGGGTATAGCACACGAAAATATGGGAATCGCACGAAATTCTTGTTTTTTGGCCGAAAAACAGAAAAAACTAGGAACGATCATGGCTGGGCGGTGACTATGGTTCCTTAGGTATTATTTGATAGTCCGGAAAAATTTTAGGCGATAGGGGTCCGGAGGTCCCGGGACCACTCGGAAGGCGTGGGCAATAGCACACAAAAATATGGTAATCGAGCGAAATTCTTGTTTTTTGGCCGAAAAACGCAATAAATGAGGAACGATCATGACGGGGCGGTGACTATGGTTCCTTAGGTCATATTTGATGGCCCGAAAAGTTTTTAGGCGATTCGAGACCGTCGGCCCGGCCCACTCGGAAGGCGTGGGCAGTAACACACAAAAATATGGTAATCGAGCGGAATTCTATTTTTTTTGGCCGAAAAATGCAATAAATGAGGAACGATCATGATGGGGCAGTGACTATGGTTCCTTAGGTCATATTTGATGGCCCGGAAAATTTTAGGCGATCGGGGTCCACGGCTCCCGGGACCCCTCGGAAAGTGTAAGCTATATAGCACACTAAAATATTAAAATCGCGCGGAGTTCTAGTTTTTTGGCCGAAAAATGCAAAGCATTTGGAACGATCATGGTAGGGCAGTGACTATGGTACCTTAGGTCGCATTTGATAGTACGGAAAAATTTTAGGCGATCGGGGTCTGCGGCTCCCCGGACCACTTGGAAGGCATGGGTATAGCACACGAAAATATGGGAATCGGCATAATTCTAGTTTTTTGGCCGAAAAATGCAAGAAAGTAGAAACGATGATGGCGGGGCGGTGACTATGGTTCCTTAGGTCGTATTTGATAGTCCGGAAAAATTTTAGGCGATAGGGGTCCAGAGTTCCCGGGTTCACTTGGAAAGCGTGGGCTATAGGACACGAAAATATGGGAATCGCGCGGAATTCTAGTTTTTTGGCCGAAAAACAGAAAAAACTAGGAACGATCATGGCTGGGCGGTGACTATGGTTCCTTAGGTCTTATTTCATAGTCCGGAAAATTTTTAGGCGATAGGGGTCCGGAGACCCGGGACCACTCGGAAGACGTGGGCTATAACACACAAAAATATGGGATCGCGCGGAATTCTAGTTGTTTGGCCGAAAAACACAAAAAATGAGGAACGATCATGGCGGGGCGGATACTATGGTTCCTTAGGTCGTATTTGATAGTCCGGAAAAACTTTAGGCGATAGGGGTCCGGAGGTCCCGGGACCACTCGGAAGGTGTGGGCTATAACACACAAAAATATGGGAATCGCGCGGAATTCTAGTTGTTTGGCCGAAAAATGCAAAAAATAAGGAACGATCATGGAGGGGCGGATACTATGGTTCCTTAGGTCGTATTTGATTGCCTGGAAAACTTTTAGGCGATCGGGGTCCGCGGCTCTTGGGACCACTCGGAATGCGTGGGTATAGCACACGAAAATATGGGAATTGGGCGAAATTCTAGGTCTTTTTCAGTAACATGCAAAAAATGTGGAAAGATCTTGACAGGGCGGTGACTATGGTTCCTTTGGTCTTATTTGATAGTCCGGAAAAATATTAGGCGATAGGGGTCCGGAGGTCCCGGGACCACTCGGAAGGCGTGGGCTATAACACACAAAAATATGGGAATCGCGCGGAATTCTAGATGTCTGGCCGAAAAACGCAAAATATGAGGAACGATCATGGTGGGGCGGATACTATGGTTCCTTAGGTCGTATTTGATAGTCCGGAAAAATTTTAGGCGATAGGGGTCAGGAGGTCCCGGGACCACTCGGAAGGCGTGGGCTATAACACATAAAATATGGGAATCGCGCGGAATTCTAGTTGTTTGGCCGAAAAACGCAAAAAATGAGGAACGATCATAGCGGGGTGGTTACTATGGTTCCTTAGGTCGTATTTGATGGCCCGGAATAATTTTAGGCGATCGGGGTCCGCGGCTCCTCGGACCACTTGGAAGGCGTGGGTATAGAACACGAAAATATGGGAATAGGGCGTAATTCTAGTTTTTTGGCCAAAAAATGCAAAAATTGAGAAACGATGATGGCGGGCCGGTTACTATGGTTCCTTAGGTCATATTTGACGGGCCGAAAATTTTTTTAGGCGATCGGGGTCCACGGCTCCCGGGACCACTCGGAAAGCGTAAGCTATATAGCACACTAAAATATGCAAATCGCGCGGAGTTCTAGTTTTTTGGCCGAAAAATGCAAAGCATTTGGAACGATCATGGTGGGGCGGTGACTATGGTACCTTAGGTCGTATTTGATAGTCCGGAAAATTTTTAGGCGATCGGGGTACGCGGCTCCCCAGACCACTTGGAAGGCGTGGGTATAGCACACGAAAATAAGGGAATCGGGCGTAATTCTAGTTTTTTGGCCGAAAAATGCAAAATATGAGAAACGATGATGGCGGGGCGGTTACTATGGTTCCTAAGGTCGTATTTGACGGCCCGAAAAAATTTTAGTCGATCGGGGTCCGGGGGTCCCGGAACCACTTGGAAGGGTGGGCAATAGCACACAAAAACATTGTAATCGGGCGGAATTCTAGTTTTTTGGCCGAAAAATGCAACAAATGAGGAATGATCATGGCTGGGCAGTGACTATGGTTCCTTAGGTCGTATTTGATAGTTCGGTAAAATTTTAGGCGATAGGGGTCCGGAGTTCCCGGGTTCACTTGGAAGGCGTGGGCTATAGGACACGAAAATATGGGAATCGCGCGAAATTCTAGTTTTTTGGCGGAAAAACAGAAAAAACTAGGAACGATCATGGCTGGGCGGTGACTATGGTTCCTTAGGTCTTATTTGATAGTCCGGAAAAATTTTAGGCGATAGGGGTCCGGAGACCCGGGACCACTCGGAAGGCGTGGGCTATATAACACACAAAAATATGGGATCGCGCGGAATTCTAGTTGTTTGGTCGAAAAACACAAAAAATAAGGAACGATCATGGCGGGGCGGATACTATGGTTCCTTAGGTCGTATTTGATAGTCCTGAAAAATTTTAGGCGATAGGGGTCCGGAGGTCCCGGGACCACTCGGAAGGTGTGGGCTATAACACACAAAAATATGGGAATCGCGCGGAATTCTAGTTGTCTGGCCGAAAAATGCAAAAAATAAGGAACGATCATGGCGGGGCGGATACTATGGTTCCTTTGGTCGTATTTGATTGCCCAGAAAAAGCTTAGGCGATCGGGGTCCGCGGCTCTTGGGACCACTCGGAATGCGTGGGTATAGCACACGAAAATATGGGAATCGGGCGAAATTCTAGTTTTTTGGCTGAAAAATGCAAAAGACTAGGAACGATCATGGCGGGGTGGTGACTATGGTTCCTTAGGTCGTATTTGATAGTCCGGAAAATTTTTAGGCGATCTGGCTCCGGGGGGCCCGACCCACTCGGAAGGCGTGGGCGATAGCACACAAAAAAATTGGAATCGGGTGGAATTCTAGTTCTTTGGCCAAAAAATGCAAAAAATGAGGAACGATCATGGCGAGGGGTCTCTATGGTTCCATAGGTCTTAATTGATGGCCCGAAAATTTTTTAGGCGATCCGAGACCGGCGGCCCGGCCCACTCGGAAGGCGTGGGCAATAGCACACAAAAATATGGTAATCGAGCGGAATTCTAGTTTTTTGGACCGAAAAACGCAATAAATGAGGAACGATCATGACGGGGCGGTGACTATGGTTCCTTAGGTCATATTTGATGGCCCGGAAAATTTTAGGCTATCGGGGTCCACGGCTCCCGGGACCACTCGGAAAGCGTAAGCTATATAGCACACTAAAATATGCAAATCGCGCGGAGTTTTAGTTTTTTGGCCGAAAAATGCAAAGCATTTGGAACGATCATGGTGGGGCGGTGACTATGGTACCTTAGGTCGTATTTGATAGTCCGGAAAAATTTTAGGCGATCGGGGTCCGCGGCTCCCCGGACCACTTGGAAGGCGTGGGTATAGCACACGAATATATGGGAATCAGGCGTAATTCTAGTTTTTTGGCCAAAAAATGCAAAAAATGAGAAACGATGATGGCGGGCTGGTTACTATGGTTCCTTCGGTCGTATTTGATGGCCCGAAAAAATTTTAGGCCATCGGGGTCCGGGGGTCCCGGAACCACTTGGAAGGGTGGGCAAAGGCACACAAAAACATTGTAATCGGGCGGAATTCTAGTTTTTTGGCCGAAAAACGCAACACATGAGGAATGATCATGGCTGGGCGGTGACTATGGTTCCTTAGGTCGTATTTGATAGTCCGGAAAAATTTTAGGCGATAGGGGTCCGGAGGTCCCGGGACCACTCGGAAGGCGTGGGCAATAGCACACAAAAATATGGTAATCGAGCGAAATTCTAGTTTTTTGGCCGAAAAACGCAATAAACTTAGGAACGATCATGACGGGGCGGTGACTATGGTTCCTTAGGTCATATTTGATGGCCCGAAAAATTTAGGCGATCGGGGTCCACGGCTCCCGGGACCACTCGGAAAGCGTAAGCTATATAGCACACTAAAATATGCAAATCGCGCGGAGTTCTAGTTTTTGGGCCGAAAAATGCAAAGCATTTGGAACGATCATGGTGGGGCGGTGACTATAGTACCTTAGGTCGTATTTGATAGTCCGGAAAAATTTTAGGCGATCGGGGTCCGCGGCTCCCCGGACCACTTGGAAGGCATGGGTATAGCACATGAAAATATGGGAATCGGGCGTAATTCTAATTTTTTGGCCAACAAATGCAAAAAAATGAGAAACGATGATGGCGGGCCGGTTACTATGGTTCCTTAGGTCGTATTTGACGGCCCGAAAAAATTTTAGGCGATCGGGGTCCGGGGGTCCCGGAACCACTTGGAAGGGTGGGCAAAGGCACATAAAAACATTGTAATCGGGCAGAATTCTAGTTTTTTCGCGAAAAAATGCAACAAATGAGGAATGATCATGGCTGGGCGGTGACTATGGTTCCTTAGGTCGTATTTGATAGTCCGGAGTTCCCGGGTTCACTTGGAAGGCGTGGGCTATAGGACACGAAAATATGGGAATCGCGCGAAATTCTAGTTTTTTGGCCGAAAAACA
Organism: Nicotiana tabacum; assembly: GCF_000715075.1. NCBI lineage: Eukaryota > Viridiplantae > Streptophyta > Magnoliopsida > Solanales > Solanaceae > Nicotiana > Nicotiana tabacum. The sequence goes on along the minus strand of NW_027438342.1, from coordinate 153,057 downwards.
GAAAAAACTAGGAATGATCATGGCTGGGCGGTGACTATGGTTCCTTAGGTATTATTTGATAGTCCGGAAAAATTTTAGGCGATAGGGGTCCGGAGGTCCCGGGACCACTCGGAAGGCATGGGCAATAGCACACAAAAATATCGTAATCGAGCAGAATTCTAGTTTTTTGGCCGAAAAATGCAATAAATGAGGAACGATCATGATGGGGCGGTGACTATGGTTCCTTAGGTGATATTTGATGGCCCGAAAAATTTTAGGCGATTGGGGTCCACGGCTCCCGGGACCACTCGGAAAGCGTAAGCTATATAGCACACTAAAATATGCAAATCGCACGGAGTTCTAGTTTTTTGGCCGAAAAATGCAAAGCATTTGGAACGATCATGGTGGGGCGGTGACTATGGTACCTTAGGTCGTATTTGATAGTCCGGAAAATTTTTAGGCGATCGGGGTCCGCGGCTCCCCGGACCACTTGGAAGGCGTGGGTATAGCACACGAAACTAAGGGAATCGGGCGTAATTCTAGTTTTTTGGCCGAAAAATGCAAAAAATGAGAAACAATGATGGCGGGGCGGTTACTATGGTTCCTAAGGTCGTATTTGATGGCCCAAAAAAATTTTAGTCGATCGGGGTCCGGGGGTCCCGGAACCACTTGGAAGGGTGGGCAATAGCACACAAAAACATTATAATCGGGCGGAATTCTAGTTTTTTGGCAAAAAAATGCAACAAATGAGGAATGATCATGGCTGGGCGGTGACTATGGTTCCTTAGGTCGTATTTGATAGTCCGAAAAAATTTTAGGCGATAGGGGTCCGGAGTTCCCGGGTTCACTTGGATGGCGTGGGCTATAGGACACGAAAATATGGGAATCGCGCGAAATTCTAGTTTTTTGGCCGAAAAACAGAAAAAACTAGGAACGATCATGGCTGGGCGGTGACTATGGTTCCTTAGGTCTTATTTGATAGTCCGGAAAAATTTTAGGCGATAGGGGTCCGGAGACCCGGGACCACTCGGAAGGCGTGGGCTATATAACACACAAAATTATGGGATCGCGCGGAATTCTAGTTGTTTGGCCGAAAAACAAAAAAAATGAGGAACGATCATGGCGGGGCGGATACTATGGTTCCTTAGGTCATATTTGATAGTCCGGAAAAATTTTACGCGATAGGGGTCCGGAGGTCCCAGGACCACTCGGAAGGTGTGGGCTATAACACACAAAAATTTGGAATCGCGCGGAATTCTAGTTGTTTGGCCTAAAAACGCAAAAAATAAGGAACGATCATGGCGGGGCGGATACTATGGTTCCTTAGGTCGTATTTGATTGCCCGGAAAAATTTTAGGCGATCGGGGTCCGCGGCTCTTGGGACCACTCGGAATGCGTGGGTATAGCACACGAAAATATGGGATTCGGGCGAAATTCTAGGTCTTTTTCAGTAACATGCAAAAAATGTGGAAAGATATTGACAGGGCGGTGACTATGGTTCCTTTGGTCTTATTTCATAGTCCGGAAAAATATTAGGCGATAGGGGTCCGGAGGTCCCGGGACCACTCGAAAGGCGTGGGCTATAACACACAAAAATATGGGAATCGCGCGAAATTCTAGTTGTCTGGCCGAAAAACGCAAAAAATGAGGAACGATCATGGTGGGGTGGATACTATGGTTCCTTAGGTCGTATTTGATAGTCCTGAAAAATTTTAGGCGATAGGGGTCCGGAGGTCCCGGGACCACTCGGAAGGTGTGGGCTATAACACACAAAAATATGGGAATCGCGCGGAATTCTAGGTGTCTGGCCGAAAAACGCAAAAAATAAGGAACGATCATGGCGGGGCGGATACTATGGTTCCTTTGGTCGTATTTGATTGCCCAGAAAAAGTTTAGGCGATCGGGGTCCGCGGCTCTTGGGACCACTCGGAATGCGTGGGTATAGCACACGAAAATATGGGAATCGGGCGAAATTCTAGTTTTTTGGCTGAAAAATGCAAAAGACTAGGAACGATCATGGCGGGGTGGTGACTATGGTTCCTTAGGTCGTATTTGATAGTCCGGAAAATTTTTAGGCGATCTGGCTCCGGGGGGCCCGACCCACTCGGAAGGCGTGGGCGATAGCACACAAAAAAATTGGTATCGTGTGGAATTCTAGTTCTTTGGCCAAAAAATGCAAAAAATGAGGAACGATCATGGCGAGGGGTCTCTATGGTTCCATAGGTCTTAATTGATGGCCCGAAAATTTTTTAGGCGATCCGAGACCGGCGGCCCGGCCCACTCGGAAGGCGTGGGCAATAGCACACAAAAATATGGTAATCGAGCGGAAATTCTAGTTTTTTGGACCGAAAAACGCAATAAATGAGGAACGATCATGACGGGGCGGTGACTATGGTTCCTTAGGTCATATTTGATGGCCCGGAAAATTTTAGGCTATCGGGGTCCACGGCTCCCGGGACCACTCGGAAAGCGTAAGCTATATAGCACACTAAAATATGCAAATCGCGCGGAGTTCTAGTTTTTTGGCAGAAAAATGCAAAGCATTTGGAACGATCATGGTGGGGCGGTGACTATGGTACCTTAGGTCGTATTTGATAGTCCGAAAAAATTTTAGGCGATCGGGGTCCGCGGCTCCCCGGACCACTTGGAAGGCGTGGGTATAGCACACGAATATATGGGAATCGGGCGTAATTCTAGTTTTTTGGCCAAAAAATGCAAAAAATGAGAAACGATGATGGCGGGCTGGTTACTATGGTTCTTTCGGTCGTATTTGATGGCCCGAAAAAATTTTAGGCCATCGGGGTCCGGGGGTCCCGGAACCACTTGGAAGGGTGGGCAAAGGCACACAAAAACATTGTAATCGGGCGGAATTCTAGTTTTTTGGCCGAAAAACGCAACACATGAGGAATGATCATGGCTGGGCGGTGACTATGGTTCCTTAGGTCGTATTTGATAGTCCGGAAAAATTTTAGGCGATAGGGGTCCGGAGGTCCCGGGACCACTCGGAAGGCGTGGGCAATAGCACACAAAAATATGGTAATCGAGCGGAATTCTAGTTTTTTGGCCGAAAAACGCAATAAATGAGGAACGATCATGACGGGGCGGTGACTATGGTTCCTTAGGTCATATTTGATGGCCCGAAAAATTTAGGCGATCGGGGTCCACGGCTCCCGGGACCACTCGGAAAGCGTAAGCTATATAGCACACTAAAATATGCAAATCGCGCGGAGTTCTAGTTTTTTGGCCGAAAAATGCAAAGCATTTAGAACGATCATGGTGGGGCGGTGACTATGGTACCTTAGGTCGTATTTGATAGTCCGGAAAAATTTTAGGCGATCGGGGTCCGCGGCTCCCCGGACCACTTGGAAGGCGTGGGTATAGCACATGAAAATATGGGAATCGGGCGTAATTCTAATTTTTTGGCCAAAAAATGCAAAAAAATGAGAAACGATGATGGCGGGCCGGTTACTATGGTTCCTTAGGTCGTATTTGACGGCCCGAAAAAATTTTAGGCGATCGGGGTCCGGGGGTCCCGGAACCACTTGGAAGGGTGGGCAAAGGCACACAAAAACATTGTAATCGGGCGGAATTCTAGTTTTTTCGCCGAAAAACGCAACAAATGAGGAATGATCATGGCTGGGTTGTGACTATGGTTCCTTAGGTCGTATTTGATAGTCCGGAGTTCCCGGGTTCACTTGGAAGGCGTGGGCTATAGGACACGAAAATATGGGAATCGCGCGAAATTCTAGTTTTTTGGCCGAAAAACAGAAAAAACTAGGAACGATCATGGCTGGGCGGTGACTATGGTTCCTTAGGTATTATTTGATAGTCCGGAAAAATTTTAGGCGATAGGGGTCCGGAGGTCCCGGGACCACTCGGAAGGCGTGGGCAATAGCACACAAAAATATCGTAATCGAGCGGAATTCTAGTTTTTTGGCCGAAAAATACAATAAATGAGGAACGATCATGATAGGGCGGTGACTATGGTTCCTTAGGTGATATTTGATGGCCCGAAAAATTTTAGGCGATCGGGGTCCACGGCTCCCGGGACCACTCGGAAAGCGTAAGCTATATAGCACACTAAAATATGCAAATCGCACGGAGTTCTAGTTTTTTGGCCGAAAAATGCAAAGCATTTGGAACGATCATGGTGGGGCGGTGACTATGGTACCTTAGGTCGTATTTGATAGTCCGGAAAATTTTTAGGCGATCGGGGTCCGCGGCTCCCCGGACCACTTGGAAGGCGTGGGTATAGCACACGAAACTAAGGGAATCGGGCGTAATTCTAGTTTTTTGGCCGAAAAATGCAAAAAATGAGAAACAATGATGGCGGGGCGGTTACTATGGTTCCTAAGGTCGTATTTGATGGCCCAAAAAAATTTTAGTCGATCGGGGTCCGGGGGTCCCGGAACCACTTGGAAGGGTGGGCAATAGCACACAAAAACATTATAATCGGGCGGAATTCTAGTTTTTTGGCCAAAAAACGCAACAAATGAGGAATGATCATGGCTGGGCGGTGACTATGGTTCCTTAGGTCGTATTTGATAGTCCGGAAAAATTTTAGGCGATAGGGGTCCGGAGTTCCCGGGTTCACTTGGATGGCGTGGGCTATAGGACACGAAAATATGGGAATCGCGCGAAATTCTAGTTTTTTGGCCGAAAAATAGAAAAAACTAGGAACGATCATGGCTGGGCGGTGACTATGGTTCCTTAGGTCTTATTTGATAGTCCGGAAAAATTTTAGGCGATAGGGGTCCGGAGACCCGGGACCACTCGGAAGGCGTGGGCTATATAACACACAAAATTATGGGATCGCGCGGAAATTCTAGTTGTTTGGCCGAAAAACAAAAAAAATGAGGAACGATCATGGCAGGGCGGATACTATGGTTCCTTAGGTCATATTTGATAGTCCGGAAAAATTTTAGGCGATAGGGGTCCGGAGGTCCCGGGACCACTCGGAAGGTGTGGGCTATAACACACAAAAATTTGGAATCGCGCGGAATTCTAGTTGTTTGGCCGAAAAACGCAAAAAATAAGGAACGATCATGGCGGGGCGGATACTATGGTTCCTTAGGTCGTATTTGATTGCCCGGAAAAATTTTAGGCAATCGGGGTCCGCGGCTCTTGGGACCACTCGGAATGCGTGGGTATAGCACACGAAAATATGGGAATCGGGCGAAATTCTAGGTCTTTTTCAGTAACATGCAAAAAATGTGGAAAGATCTTGACAGGGCGGTGACTATGGTTCCTTTGGTCTTATTTCATAGTCCGGAAAAATATTAGGCGATAGGGGTCCGGAGGTCCCGGAACCACTCGGAAGGCGTGGGCTATAACACACAAAAATATGGGAATCGCGCGAAATTCTAGTTGTCTGGCCGAAAAACGCAAAAAATGAGGAACGATCATGGTGGGGTGGATACTATGGTTCCTTAGGTCGTATTTGATAGTCCGGAAATATTTTAGGCGATAGGGGTCAGGAGGTCCCGGGACCACTTGGAAGGCGTGGGCGATAACACACAAAAATATGGGAATCGCGCGGAATTCTAGGTGTTTGGCCCAAAAACGCAAAAAATGAGGAACGATCATGGCGGGTTGGTTACTATGGTTCCTTAGGTCATATTTGATTGCCCGAAAAATTTTTAGGCGATCGGGGTTCGGGGTTCCCGGGACCCCTTGGAAGGCGTGGGCTAAAGCACACGAAAATATGGAAATCGCGCGAAATTCTAGTTTTTTGGCTGAAAAACGCAAAAGACTAGGAACGATCATGGCGGGTCAGTGAATATGGTTCCTTAGGTTGTATTTGATAGTCCGAAAAATTTTTAGGCGATCTGGCTCCGGGGGGCCCGACCCACTCGGAAGGCGTGGGCGATAGCACACAAAAAAATATGAATCGGATAGAATTCTAGTTCTTTGGCCAAAAAATGCAAAAAATGAGGAACGATCATGGCGAGGCGGTGACTATGGTTCCTTAGGTCTTAATTGATGGCCCAAAAATTTTTTAGGCGATCCGAGACCGGCGGCCCGGCCCACTAGGAAGGCGTGGGCAATAGCACACAAAAATATGGTAATCGAGCGGAATTCTAGTTTTTTGGTCGAAAAAAGCAATAAATGAGGAACGATCATGACGGGGCGGTGACTATGGTTCCTTAGGTCATATTTGATGGCCCGAAAATTTTTAGGCTATCGGGGTCCACGGCTCCCGGGACCACTCAGAAAGCGTAAGCTATATAGCACACTAAAATATGCAAATCGCGCGGAGTTCTAGTTTTTTGGCCGAAAATTGCAAAGCATTTGGAACGATCATGGTGGGGCGGTGACTATGGTACCTTAGGTCGTATTTGATAGTCCGGAAAAATTTTAGGCGATCGGGGTCCGCGGCTCCCCGGACCACTTGGAAGGCGTGGGTATAGCACACGAAAATATGGGAATCGGGCGTAATTCTAGTTTTTTGGCCAAAAAATGCAAAACACGAGAAACGATGATGGCGGGCCGGTTACTATGGTTCCTTAGGTCGTATTTGACGGCCCAAAAACTTTTTAGGCGATCGGGGTCCGGGGGTCCCGGAACAACTTGGAAGGGTGGGCAATAATACACAAAAACATTGTAATCGGGCGGAATTCTAGTTTTTTGGCCGAAAAACGCAACAAATGAGGAATGATCATGGCTGGGCGGTGACTATGGTTCCTTAGGTCGTATTTGACAGTCCGGAAAAATTTTAGGCGATAGGGGTCCGGAGTTCCTGGGTTCACTTGGAAGGCGTGGGCTATAGGACACGAAAATATGGGAATCGCGCGAAATTCTAGTTTTTTGGCCGAAAAACAGAAAAAACTAGGAACGATCATGGCTGGGCGGTGACTATGGTTCCTTAGGTCTTATTTGATAGTCCGGAAAAATTTTAGGCGATAGGGGTCCGGAGACCCGGGACCACTCGGAAGGCGTGGGCTATATAACACACAAAAATATGGGATCGCGCGGAATTCTAGTTGTTTGGCCGAAAAACACAAAATATGAGGAACGATCATGGCGGGGCGGATACTATGGTTCCTTAGGTCGTATTTGATAGTCCGGAAAAATTTTAGGCGATAGGGGTCCGGAGGTCCCAGGACCACTCGGAAGGTGTGGGCTATAACACACAAAAATATGGGAATCGCGCGGAATTCTAGTTGTTTGGCCGAAAAACGCAAAAAATAAGGAACGATCATGGCGGGGCGGATACTATGGTTCCTTAGGTCGTATTTGATTGCCCGGAAAAAATTTAGGCGATCGGGGTCCGCGGCTCTTGGGACCACTCGGAATGCGTGGGTATAGCACACGAAAATATGGGAATCGGGCGAAATTCTAGGTCTTTTTCAGTAACATGCAAAAAATGTGGAAAGATCATGACAGGGTGGTGACTATGGTTCCTTTGGTCTTATTTGATAGTCCGGAAAAATATTAGGCGATAGGGGTCCGGAGGTCCCGGGACCGCTCGGAAGGCGTGGGCTATAACACACAAAAATATGGGAATCGCGCGGAATTCTAGTTGTCTGGCCGAAAAACGCAAAAAATGAGGAACGATCATGGTGGGGCGGATACTATGGTTCCTTAGATGGTATTTGATATTCTGGGAAAATTTTAGGCGATTAGTGTCAGGAGGTCCCGGGACCACTCGGAAGGCGTGGGCTATAACACACAAAAATATGGGAATCGTGCGGAATTCTAGTTGTATGGCCAAAAAATGCAAAAACTGAGGAACGATCATGGCGGGGTGGTTACTATGGTTCCTTAGGTCGTATTTGATGGCTCGGAAAATTTTTAGGCGATCGGGATTCGGGGTTCCCGGGACCCCTTGGTAGGCGTGGGCTAAAGCGCACGAAACTATGGAAATCGCGCGAAATTCTAGTTTTTTGGCTGAAAAACGCAAAAGACTAGGAACGATCATGGCGGGGTGGTGACTATGGTTCCTTAGGTCGTATTTGATAGTCCGGAAAATTTTTAGGCGATCTGGCTCCGGGGGGCCCGACCCACTCGGAAGGCGTGGGCGATAGCACACAAAAAAATGGGAATCGGGTGGAATTCTAGTTCTTTTGGACAAAGAATGCAAATAATGAGGAACGATCATGGCGAGGTGGTGACTATGGTTCCTTAGGACTTAATTGATGGCCCGAAAATTTTTTAGGCGATCCGAGACTGGCGGCCCAGCCCACTCGGAAGGCGTGGGCAATAGCACACAAAAATATGGTAATCGAGCGCAATTCTAGTTTTTTGGCCGAAAAATGCAATAAATGAGGAACGATCATGACGGGGCGGTGACTATGGTTCCTTAGGTCATATTTGATGGCCCGAAAAATTTTAGGCTATCGGGGTCCACGGCTCCCGGGACCACTCAGAAAGCGTAAGCTATATAGCACACTAAAATATGCAAATTGCGTGGAGTTCTAGTTTTTTGGCCGAAAAATGCAAAGCATTTGGAACGATCATGGTGGGGCGGTGACTATGGTACCTTAGGTCGTATTTGATCGTCCGGAAAAATTTTAGGCGATCGGGGTCCGCGGCTCCCCGGACCACTTGGAAGGCGTGGGTATAGCACACGAAACTAAGGGAATCGGGCGTAATTCTAGTTTTTTGGCCGAAAAATGCCAAAAATGAGAAACAATGATGGCGGGGCGGTTACTATGGTTCCTAAGGTCGTATTTGATGGCCCGAAAATATTTTAGTCGATCGGGGTCCGGGGGTCCCGGAACCACTTGGAAGGGTGGGCAATAGCACACAAAAACATTATAATCGGGCGGAATTCTAGTTTTTTGGCCAAAAAACGCAACAAATGAGGAATGATCATGGCTGGGCGGTGACTATGGTTCCTTAGGTCGTATTTGATAGTCCGGAAAAATTTTAGGCGATAGGGGTCCGGAGTTCCCGGGTTCACTTGGAAGGCGTGGGCTATAGGACACGAAAATATGGGAATCGCGCGAAATTCTAGTTTTTTGGCCGAAAAACAGAAAAAACTAGGAACGATCATGGCTGGGCGGTGACTATGGTTCCTTAGGTCTTATTTGATAGTCCGGAAAAATTTTAGGCGATAGGGGTCCGGAGACCCGGGACCACTCGGAAGGCGTGGGCTATATAACACACAAAAATATGGGATCGCGCGGAATTCTAGTTGTTTGGCCGAAAAACACAAAATATGAGGAACGATCATGGCGGGGCGGATACTATGGTTCCTTAGGTCGTATTTGATAGTCCGGAAAAATTTTAGGCGATAGGGGTCCGGAGTTCCCGGGTTCACTTGGAAGGCGTGGGCTATAGGACACGAAAATATGGGAATCGCGCGAAATTCTAGTTTTTTGGCCGAAAAACAGAAAAAACTAGGAACGATCATGGCTGGGCGGTGACTATGGTTCCTTAGGTATTATTTGATAGTCCGGAAAAATTTTAGGCGATAGGGGTCCGGAGGTCCCGGGACCACTCGGAAGGCGTGGGCAATAGCACACAAAAATATCGTAATCGAGCGGAATTCTAGTTTTTTGGCCGAAAAATACAATAAATGAGGAACGATCATGATAGGGCGGTGACTATGGTTCCTTAGGTGATATTTGATGGCCCGAAAAATTTTAGGCGATCGGGGTCCACGGCTCCCGGGACCACTCGGAAAGCGTAAGCTATATAGCACACTAAAATATGCAAATCGCACGGAGTTCTAGTTTTTTGGCCGAAAAATGCAAAGCATTTGGAACGATCATGGTGGGGCGGTGACTATGGTACCTTAGGTCGTATTTGATAGTCTGGAAAATTTTTAGGCGATCGGGGTCCGCGGCTCCCCGGACCACTTGGAAGGCGTGGGTATAGCACACGAAACTAAGGGAATCGGGCGTAATTCTAGTTTTTTGGCCGAAAAATGCAAAAAATGAGAAACAATGATGGCGGGGCGGTTACTATGGTTCCTAAGGTCGTATTTGATGGCCCAAAAAAATTTTAGTCGATCGGGGTCCGGGGGTCCTGGAACCACTTGGAAGGGTGGGCAATAGCACACAAAAACATTATAATCGGGCGGAATTCTAGTTTTTTGGCCAAAAAACGCAACAAATGAGGAATGATCATGGCTGGGCGGTGACTATGGTTCCTTAGGTCGTATTTGATAGTCCGGAAAAATTTTAGGCGATAGGGGTCCGGAGTTCCCGGGTTCACTTGGATGGCGTGGGCTATAGGACACGAAAATATGGGAATCGCGCGAAATTCTAGTTTTTTGGCCGAAAAACAGAAAAAACTAGGAACGATCATGGCTGGGCGGTGACTATGGTTCCTTAGGTCTTATTTGATAGTCTGGAAAAATTTTAGGCGATAGGGGTCCGGAGACCCGGGACCACTCGGAAGGCGTGGGCTATATAACACACAAAATTATGGGATCGCGCGAAATTCTAGTTGTTTGGCCGAAAAACAAAAAAAATGAGGAACGATCATGGCAGGGCGGATACTATGGTTCCTTAGGTCATATTTGATAGTCCGGAAAAATTTTAGGCGATAGGGGTCCGGAGGTCCCGGGACCACTCGGAAGGTGTGGGCTATAACACACAAAAATTTGGAATCGCGCGGAATTCTAGTTGTTTGGCCGAAAAACGCAAAAAATAAGGAACGATCATGGCGGGGCGGATACTATGGTTCCTTAGGTCGTATTTGATTGCCCGGAAAAATTTTAGGCAATCGGGGTCCGCGGCTCTTGGGACCACTCGGAATGCGTGGGTATAGCACACGAAAATATGGGAATCGGGCGAAATTCTAGGTCTTTTCAGTAACATGCAAAAAATGTGGAAAGATCTTGACAGGGCGGTGACTATGGTTCCTTTGGTCTTATTTCATAGTCCGGAAAAATATTAGGCGATAGGGGTCCGGAGGTCCCGGAACCACTCGGAAGGCGTGGGCTATAACACACAAAAATATGGGAATCGCGCGAAATTCTAGTTGTCTGGCCGAAAAATGCAAAAAATGAGGAACGATCATGGTGGGGTGAATACTATGGTTCCTTAGGTCGTATTTGATAGTCCGGAAATATTTTAGGCGATAGGGGTCAGGAGGTCCCGGGACCACTTGGAAGGCGTGGGCGATAACACACAAAAATATGGGAATCGCGCGGAATTCTAGGTGTTTGGCCCAAAAACGCAAAAAATGAGGAACGATCATGGCGGGTTGGTTACTATGGTTCCTTAGGTCATATTTGATTGCCCGAAAAATTTTTAGGCGATCGGGGTTCGGGGTTCCCGGGACCCCTTGGAAGGCGTGGGCAAAAGCACACGAAAATATGGAAATCGCGCGAAATTCTAGTTTTTTGGCTGAAAAACGCAAAAGACTAGGAACGATCATGGCGGGTCAGTGAATATGGTTCCTTAGGTTGTATTTGATAGTCCGAAAAATTTTTAGGCGATCTGGCTCCGGGGGGCCCGACCCACTCGGAAGGCGTGGGCGATAGCACACAAAAAAATATGAATCGGATAGAATTCTAGTTCTTTGGCCAAAAAATGCAAAAAATGAGGAACGATCATGGCGAGGCGGTGACTATGGTTCCTTAGGTCTTAATTGATGGCCCGAAAATTTTTTAGGCGATCCGAGACCGGCGGCCCGGCCCACTAGGAAGGCGTGGGCAATAGCACACAAAAATATGGTAATCGAGCGGAATTCTAGTTTTTTGGTCGAAAAAAGCAATAAATGAGGAACGATCATGACGGGGCGGTGACTATGGTTCCTTAGGTCATATTTGATGGCCCGAAAATTTTTAGGCTATCGGGGTCCACGGCTCCCGGGACCACTCAGAAAGCGTAAGCTATATAGCACAGTAAAATATGCAAATCGCGCGGAGTTCTAGTTTTTTGGCCGAAAAATGCTAAGCATTTGGAACGATCATGGTGGGGCGGTGACTATGGTACCTTAGGTCGTATTTGAGAGTCCGGAAAAATTTTAGGCGATCAGGGTCCGCGGCTCCCCGGACCACTTGGAAGGCGTGGGTATAGCACACGAAAATATGGGAATCGGGCGTAATTCTAGTTTTTTGGCCAAAAAATGCAAAACACGAGAAACGATGATGGCGGGCCGGTTACTATGGTTCCTTAGGTCGTATTTGACGGCCCAAAAACTTTTTAGGCGATCGGGGTCCGGGGGTCCCGGAACAACTTGGAAGGGTGGGCAATAATACACAAAAACATTGTAATCGGGCGGAATTCTAGTTTTTTGGCCGAAAAACGCAACAAATGAGGAATGATCATGGCTGGGCGGTGACTATGGTTCCTTAGGTCGTATTTGACAGTCCGGAAAAATTTTAGGCGATAGGGGTCCGGAGTTCCTGGGTTCACTTGGAAGGCGTGGGCTATAGGACACGAAAATATGGGAATCGCGCGAAATTCTAGTTTTTTGGCCGAAAAACAGAAAAAACTAGGAACGATCATGGCTGGGCGGTGACTATGGTTCCTTAGGTCTTATTTGATAGTCCGGAAAAATTTTAGGCGATAGGGGTCCGGAGACCCGGGACCACTTGGAAGGCGTGGGCTATATAACACACAAAAATATGGGATCGCGCGGAATTCTAGTTGTTTGGCCGAAAAACAAAAAAAATGAGGAACGATCATGGCAGGGCGGATACTATGGTTCCTTAGGTCATATTTGATAGTCCGGAAAAATTTTAGGCGATAGGGGTCCGGAGGTCCCGGGACCACTCGGAAGGTGTGGGCTATAACACACAAAAATTTGGAATCGCGCGGAATTCTAGTTGTTTGGCCGAAAAACGCAAAAAATAAGGAACGATCATGGCGGGGCGGATACTATGGTTCCTTAGGTCGTATTTGATTGCCCGGAAAAAATTTAGGCGATCGGGGTCCGCGGCTCTTGGGACCACTCGGAATGCGTGGGTATAGCACACGAAAATATGGGAATCGGGCGAAATTCTAGGTCTTTTTCAGTAACATGCAAAAAATGTGGAAAGATCATGACAGGGTGGTGACTATGGTTCCTTTGGTCTTATTTGATAGTCCGGAAAAATATTAGGCGATAGGGGTCCGGAGGTCCCGGGACCGCTCGGAAGGCGTGGGCTATAACACACAAAAATATGGGAATCGCGCGGAATTCTAGTTGTCTGGCCGAAAAACGCAAAAAATGAGGAACGATCATGGTGGGGCGGATACTATGGTTCCTTAGATGGTATTTGATATTCTGGGAAAATTTTAGGCGATTAGTGTCAGGAGGTCCCGGGACCACTCGGAAGGCGTGGGCTATAACACACAAAAATATGGGAATCGTGCGGAATTCTAGTTGTATGGCCAAAAAATGCAAAAACTGAGGAACGATCATGGCGGGGTGGTTACTATGGTTCCTTAGGTCGTATTTGATGGCTCGGAAAATTTTTAGGCGATCGGGATTCGGGGTTCCCGGGACCCCTTGGTAGGCGTGGGCTAAAGCGCACGAAACTATGGAAATCGCGCGAAATTCTAGTTTTTTGGCTGAAAAACGCAAAAGACTAGGAACGATCATGGCGGGGTGGTGACTATGGTTCCTTAGGTCGTATTTGATAGTCCGGAAAATTTTTAGGCGATCTGGCTCCGGGGGCCCCGACCCACTCGGAAGGCGTGGGCGATAGCACACAAAAAAATGGGAATCGGGTGGAATTCTAGTTCTTTTGGACAAAAAATGCAAATAATGAGGAACGATCATGGCGAGGTGGTGACTATGGTTCCTTAGGTCTTAATTGATGGCCCGAAAATTTTTTAGGCGATCCGAGACTGGCGGCCCGGCCCACTCGGAAGGCGTGGGCAATAGCACACAAAAATATGGTAATCGAGCGCAATTCTAGTTTTTTGGCCGAAAAATGCAATAAATGAGGAACGATCATGACGGGGCGGTGACTATGGTTCCTTAGGTCATATTTGATGGCCCGAAAAATTTTAGGCTATCGGGGTCCACGGCTCCCGGGACCACTCAGAAAGCGTAAGCTATATAGCACACTAAAATATGCAAATTGCGTGGAGTTCTAGTTTTTTGGCCGAAAAATGCAAAGCATTTGGAACGATCATGGTGGGGCGGTGACTATGGTACCTTAGGTCGTATTTGATCGTCCGGAAAAATTTTAGGCGATCGGGGTCCGCGGCTCCCCGGACCACTTGGAAGGCGTGGGTATAGCACACGAAACTAAGGGAATCGGGCGTAATTCTAGTTTTTTGGCCGAAAAATGCCAAAAATGAGAAACAATGATGGCGGGGCGGTTACTATGGTTCCTAAGGTCGTATTTGATGGCCCGAAAAAATTTTAGTCGATCGGGGTCCGGGGGTCCCGGAACCACTTGGAAGGGTGGGCAATAGCACACAAAAACATTATAATCGGGCGGAATTCTAGTTTTTGGCCAAAAAACGCAACAAATGAGGAATGATCATGGCTGGGCGGTGACTATGGTTCCTTAGGTCGTATTTGATAGTCCGGAAAAATTTTAGGCGATAGGGGTCCGGAGTTCCCGGGTTCACTTGGAAGGCGTGGGCTATAGGACACGAAAATATGGGAATCGCGCGAAATTCTAGTTTTTTGGCCGAAAAACAGAAAAAACTAGGAACGATCATGGCTGGGCGGTGACTATGGTTCCTTAGGTCTTATTTGATAGTCCGAAAAAATTTTAGGCGATAGGGGTCCAGAGACCCGGGACCACTCGGAAGGCGTGGGCTATATAACACACAAAAATATGGGATCGCGCGGAATTCTAGTTGTTTGGCCGAAAAACACAAAATATGAGGAACGATCATAGCGGGGCGGATACTATGGTTCCTTAGGTCGTATTTGATAGTCCGGAAAAATTTTAGGCGATAGGGGTCCGGAGTTCCTGGGACCACTCGGAAGGTGTGGGCTATAACACACAAAAATATGGGAATCGCGCGGAATTCTAGTTGTTTGGCCGAAAAACGCAAAAAATAAGGAACGATCATGGCGGGGCGGATACTATGGTTCCTTAGGTCGTATTTGATTGCCCGGAAAAAATTTAGGCGATCGGGGTCCGCGGCTCTTGGGACCACTCGGAATGCGTGGGTATAGCACACGAAAATATGGGAATCGGGCGAAATTCTAGGTCTTTTTCAGTAACATGCAAAAAATGTGGAAAGATCATGACAGGGCGGTGACTATGGTTTCTTTGGTCTTATTTGATAGTCCGGAAAAATATTAGGCGATAGGGGTCCGGAGGTCCCGGGACCGCTCGGAAGGCGTGGGCTATAACACACAAAAATATGGGAATCGCGCGGAATTCTAGTTGTCTGGCCGAAAAACGCAAAAAATGAGGAACGATCATGGTGGGGCGGATACTATGGTTCCTTAGATGGTATTTGATATTCCAGGAAAATTTTAGGCGATTAGGGTCAGGAGGTCCCGGGACCACTCGGAAGGCGTAGGCTATAACACACAAAAATATGGGATAGCGCAGAATTCTAGTTGTTTGGCCGAAAAATGCAAAAAATGAGGAACGATCATGGCGGGGCGGATACTATGGTTCCTTAGGTCGTATTTGATAGTCCGGAAAAATTTTAGGCGATAGGGGTCAGGAGGTCCCGGGACCACTCGGAAGGCGTGGGCTATAACACACAAAAATATGGGAATCGCGCGGAATTCTAGTTGTTTGGCCAAAAAATGCAAAATATGAGGAACGATCATGGCGGGGCAGTGACAATGGTTCCTTAGGTCGTATTTGATGGCCTGGAAAAATTTTAGGCGATCGGGGTCCGGAGACCCGGGACCACTCGGAAGGCGTGGGCTATATAACACACAAAAATATGGGATCGCGCCGAATTCTAGTTGTTTGGCCGAAAAACACAAAAAATGAGGAACGATCATGGCGGGGCGGATACTATGGTTCCTTAGGTCGTATTTGATGGCCCGAAAATTTTTTAGGCGATCCGAGACTGGCGGCCCGGCCCACTCGGAAGGCGTGGGCAATAGCACACAAAAATATGGTAATCGAGCGGAATTCTAGTTTTTTGGCCGAAAAATGCAATAAATGAGGAACGATCATGACGGGGCGGTGACTATGGTTCCTTAGGTCATATTTGATGGCCCGGAAAATTTTAGGCTATCGGGGTCCACGGCCCCCGGGACCACCACTCAGAAAGCGTAAGCTATATAGCACACTAAAATATGCAAATCGCGTGGAGTTCTAGTTTTTTGGCCGAAAAATGCAAAGCATTTGGAACGATCATGGTGGGGCGGTGACTATGGTACCTTAGGTCGTATTTGATAGTCCGGAAAAATTTTAGGCGATCGGGGTCCGCGGCTCCCCGGACCACTTGGAAGGCGTGGGTATAGCACACGAAAATATGGGAATCGGGCGTAATTCTAGTTTTTTGGCCAAAAATGCAAAAAATGAGAAACGATGATGGCGGGCCGGTTACTATGGTTCTTTAGGTCATATTTGACGGCCCGAAAAAACTTTAGGCGATCGGGGTCCGGGGGTCCCGGAACCACTTGGATGGGTGGGCAATAATACACAAAAACATTGTAATCGGGCGGAATTCTAGTTTTTTGGCCGAAAAACGCACCAAATGAGGAATGATCATGGCTGGGCGGTGACTATGGTTCCTTAGGTCATATTTGATAGTCCGGAAAAATTTTAGGCGATAGGGGTCCGGAGTTCCCGGGTTCACTTGGAAGGCGTGGGCTATATGACACGAAAATATGGGAATCGCGCGAAATTCTAGTTTTTTGACCGAAAAACAGAAAAAACTAGGAACGATCATGGCTGGGCGGTGACTATGGTTCCTTAGGTCTTATTTGATTGTCCGGAAAAATTTTAGGCGATAGGGGTCCGGAGACCCGGGACCACTCGGAAGGCGTGGGCTATATAACACACAAAAATATGGGATCGCGCGGAATTCTAGTTGTTTGGCCGAAAAACACAAAATATGAGGAACGATCATGGCGGGGCGGATACTATGGTTCCTTAGGTCGTATTTGATAGTCCGGAAAAATTTTAGGCGATAGGGGTCCGGAGGTCCCAGGACCACTCGGAAGGTGTGGGCTACACACAAAAATATGGGAATCGCGCGGAATTCTAGTTGTTTGGCCGAAAAACGCAAAAAATAAGGAACGATCATGGCGGGGCGGATACTATGGTTCCTTAGGTCGTATTTGATTGCCCGGAAAAAATTTAGGCGATCGGGGTCCGCGGCATTTGGGACCACTCGGAATGCGTGGGTATAGCACACGAAAATATGGGAATCGGGCGAAATTCTAGGTCTTTTTGTGTAACATGCAAAAAATGTGGAAAGATCATGACAGGGCGGTGACTATGGTTCCTTTGGTCTTATTTGATAGTCCGGAAAAATATTAGGCGATAGGGGTCCGGAGGTCCCGGGACCGCTCGGAAGGCGTGGGCTATAACACACAAAAATATGGGAATCGCGCGGAATTCTAGTTGTCTGGCCGAAAAACGCAAAAAATGAGGAACGATCATGGTGGGGCGGATACTATGGTTCCTTAGATGGTATTTGATATTCCGGAAAAATTTCAGGCGATTGGGGTCAGGAGGTCCCGGGACCACTCGAAAGGCGTGGGCTATATCACACAAAAATATGGGAATCGCGCGGAATTCTAGTTGTTTGGCCAAAAAACGCAAAAAATGAGGAACGATCATGGCGGGGTGGTTACTATGGTTCCTTAGGTCGTATTTGATGGCCCGGAAAAATTTTAGGCGATCGGGGTTCGGGGTTCCCGGGACCCCTTGGTAGGCGTGGGCTAAAGCACACGAAAATATGGAAATCGCGCGAAATTCTAGTTTTTTGGCTGAAAAACGCAAAAGACTAGGAACGATCATGGCGGGGCGGTGACTATGGTTCCTTAGGTCGTATTTGATAGTCCGGAAAAATTTTAGGCGATAGGGGTCCGGAGTTCCCGGGTTCACTTGGAAGGCGTGGGCTATAGGACATGAAAATATGGGAATCGCGCGAAATTCTAGTTTTTTGGCCGAAAAACAGAAAAAACTAGGAACGATCATGGCTGGGCGGTGACTATGGTTCCTTAGATCTTACTTGATAGTCCGGAAAAATTTTAGGCGATAGGGGTCCGGAGACCCGGGACCACTCGGAAGGCGTGGGCTATATAACACACAAAAATATGGGATCGCGCGGAATTCTAGTTGTTTGGCCGAAAAACACAATAAATGAGGAACGATCATGGCGGGGCGGATACTATGGTTCCTTAGGTCGTATTTGATAGTCCGGAAAATTTTAGGCGATCGGGGTCCATGGCTCCCGGGACCACTCGGAAAGCGTAAGCTATATAGCACACTAAAATATGCAAATCGCGCGGAGTTCTAGTTTTTTGGCCGAAAAATGCAAAGCATTTGGAACGATCATGGTGGGGCGGTGACTATGGTACCTTAGGTCGTATTTGATAGTTCGGAAAAATTTTAGGCGATCGGGGTCCGCGGCTCCCCGGACCACTTGGAAGGCGTGGGTATAGCACACGAAAATACCGGAATCGGGCGGAATTCTAGTTGTTTGGCCGAAAAACGCAAAAAATGAGGAACGATCATGGCGGGACAGATACTATGGTTCCTTAGGTCGTATTTGATAGTCCGGAAAAATTTTAGGCAATAGGGGTCAGGAGGTCCCGGGACCACTCGGAAGGCGTGGGCTATAACACACAAAAATATGGGAATCGCGCGGAATTCTAGTTGTTTGGCCAAAAAATGCAAAAAATAAGGAACGATCATGGCGGGGCGGATACTATGGTTCCTTAGGTCGTATTTGATTGCCCGGAAAAAATTTAGGCGATCAGGGTCCGCGGCTCTTGGGACCACTCGGAATGCGTGGGTATAGCACACGAAAATATGGGAATCGGGCGAAATTCTAGGTCTTTTTCAGTAACATGCAAAAAATGTGGAAAGATCATGACAGGGCGGTGACTATGGTTCCTTTGGTCTTATTTGATAGTCCGGAAAAATATTAGGCGATAGGGGTCCGGAGGTCCCGGGACCGCTCGGAAGGCGTGGGCTATAACACACAAAAATATGGGAATCGCGCGAAATTCTAGTTGTCTGGCCGAAAAACGCAAAAAATGAGGAACGATCATGGTGGGGCGGATACTATGGTTCCTTAGATGGTATTTGATATTCCGGAAAAATTTTAGGCGATTAGGGTCAGGAGGTCCCGGGACCACTTGGAAGGCGTGGGTATAGCACACGAAAATATGGGAATCGGGCAGAATTCTAGTTGTTTGGCCGAAAAACGCAAAAAATGAGGAATGATCATGGCGGGGCAGATACTATGGTTCCTTAGGTCGTATTTGATAGTCCGGAAAAATTTTAGGCGATAGGGGTCAGGAGGTCCCGGGACCACTCGGAAGGCGTGGGCTATAACACACAAAAATATGGGAATCGCGCGGAATTCTAGTTGTTTGGCCAAAAAATGCAAAATATGAGGAACGATCATGGGTAGGAGGTGACTATGGTTCCTTAGGTCGTATTTGATGGCCCGGAAAAATTTTAGGCGATCGGGGTCCGGAGACCCGGGACCACTCGGAAGGCGTGGGCTATATAACACACAAAAATATGGGATCGCGCCGAATTCTAGTTGTTTGGCCGAAAAACACAAAAAATGAGGAACGATCATGGCAGGGCGGATACTATGGTTCCTTAGGTCGTATTTGATGGCCCAAAAATTTTTTAGGCGATCCGAGACTGGCGGCCCGGCCCACTCGGAAGGCGTGGGCAATAGCACACAAAATTATGGTAATCGAGCGGAATTCTAGTTTTTTGGCCGAAAAATGCCATAAATGAGGAACAATCATGACGGGGCGGTGACTGTGGTTCCTTAGGTCATATTTGATGGCCCGGAAAATTTTAGGCTATCGGGGTCCACGGCCCCCGGGACCACTCAGAAAGCGTAAGCTATATAGCACACTAAAATATGCAAATCGCGTGGAGTTCTAGTTTTTTGGCCGAAAAATGCAAAGCATTTGGAACGATCATGGTGGGGCGGTGACTATGGTACCTTAGGTCGTATTTGATAGTCCGGAAAAATTTTAGGCGATCGGGGTCCGCGGCTCCCCGGACCACTTGGAAGGCGTGGGTATAGCACACGAAAATATGGGAATCGGGCGTAATTCTAGTTTTTTGGCCAAAAAATGCAAAAAATGAGAAACGATGATGGCGGGCCGGTTACTATGGTTCCTTAGGTCATATTTGACGGCCCGAAAAAACTTTAGGCGATCGGGGTCCGGGGGTCCCGGAACCACTTGGATGGGTGGGCAATAATACACAAAAACATTGTAATCGGGCGGAATTCTAGTTTTTTGGCCGAAAAATGCAACAAATGAGGAATGATCATGGCTGGGCGGTGACTATGGTTCCTTAGGTCATATTTGATAGTCCGGAAAAATTTTAGGCGATAGGGGTCCGGTGTTCCCGGGTTCACTTGGAAGGCGTGGGCTATAGGACACGAAAATATGGGAATCGCGCGAAATTCTAGTTTTTTGATCGAAAAACAGAAAAAACTAGGAACGATCATGGCTGGGCGGTGACTATGGTTCCTTAGGTCTTATTTGATAGTCCGGAAAAATTTTAGGCGATAGGGGTCCGGAGACCCGGGACCACTCGGAAGGCGTGGGCTATATAACACACAAAAATATGGGATCGCGCGGAATTCTAGTTGTTTGGCCGAAAAACACAAAATATGAGGAACGATCATGGCGGGGCGGATACTATGGTTCCTTAGGTCGTATTTGATAGTCCGGAAAAATTTTAGGCGATAGGGGTCCGGAGGTCCCAGGACCACTCGGAAGGTGTGGGCTATAACACACAAAAATATGGGAATCGCGCGGAATTCTAGTTGTTTGGCCGAAAAACACAAAAAATAAGGAACGATCATGGCGGGGCGGATACTATGGTTCCTTAGGTCGTATTTGATTGCCCGGAAAAAATTTAGGCGATCGGGGTCCGCGGCATTTGGGACCACTCGGAATGCGTGGGTATAGCACACGAAAATATGGGAATCGGGCGAAATTCTAGGTCTTTTTGAGTAACATGCAAAAAATGTGGAAAGATCATGACAGGGCGGTGACTATGGTTCCTTTGGTCTTATTTGATAGTCCGGAAAAATATTAGGCGATAGGGGTCCGGAGGTCCCGGGACCGCTCGGAAGGAGTGGGCTATAACACACAAAAATATGGGAATCGCGCGGAATTCTAGTTGTCTGGCCGAAAAACGCAAAAAATGAGGAACGATCATGGTGGGGCGGATACTAGGGTTCCTTAGATGGTATTTGATATTCCGGAAAAATTTTAGGCGATTGGGGTCAGGAGGTCCCGGGACCACTCGGAAGGCGTGGGCTATAACACACAAAAATATGGGAATCGCGCGGAATTCTAGTTGTTTGGCCAAAAAACGCAAAAAATGAGGAACGATCATGGCGGGGTGGTTACTATGGTTCCTTAGGTCATATTTGATGGCCCGGAAAAATTTTAGGCGATCGGGGTTCGGGGTTCCCGGGATCCCTTGGTAGGCGTGGGCTAAAGCACACGAAAATATGGAAATCGCGCGAAATTCTAGTTTTTTGGCTGAAAAACGCAAAAGACTAGGAACGATCATGGCGGGGCGGTGACTATGGTTCCTTAGGTCGTATTTGATAGTCCGGAAAAATTTTAGGCGATAGGGGTCCGGAGTTCCCGGGTTCACTTGGAAGGCGTGGGCTATAGGACATGAAAATATGGGAATCGCGCGAAATTCTAGTTTTTTGGCCGAAAAACAGAAAAAACTAGGAACGATCATGGCTGGGCGGTGACTATGGTTCCTTAGATCTTACTTGATAGTCCGGAAAAATTTTAGGCGATAGGGGTCCGGAGACCCGGGACCACTCGGAAGGCGTGGGCTATATAACACACAAAAATATGGGATCGCACGGAATTCTAGTTGTTTGGCCGAAAAACACAATAAATGAGGAACGATCATGGCGGGGCGGATACTATGGTTCCTTAGGTCGTATTTGATAGTCCGGAAAATTTTAGGCGATCGGGGTCCATGGCTCCCGGGACCACTCGGAAAGCGTAAGCTATATAGCACACTAAAATATGCAAATCGCGCGGAGTTCTAGTTTTTTGGCCGAAAAATGCAAAGCATTTGGAACGATCATGGTGGGGCGGTGACTATGGTACCTTAGGTCGTATTTGATAGTTCGGAAAAATTTTAGGCGATCGGGGTCCGCGGCTCCCCGGACCACTTGGAAGGCGTGGGTATAGCACACGAAAATACCGGAATCGGGCGGAATTCTAGTTGTTTGGCCGAAAAACGCAAAAAATGAGGAACGATCATGGCGGGACGGATACTATGGTTCCTTAGGTCGTATTTGATAGTCCGGAAAAATTTTAGGCAATAGGGGTCAGGAGGTCCCGGGACCACTCGGAAGGCGTGGGCTATAACACACAAAAATATGGGAATCGCGCGGAATTCTAGTTGTTTGGCCAAAAAATGCAAAATATGAGGAACGATCATGGCGGGGCAGTGACAATGGTTCCTTAGGTCGTATTTGATGGCCCGGAAAAATTTTAGGCGATCGGGGTCCGGAGACCCGGGACCACTCGGAAGGCGTGGGCTATATAACACACAAAAATATGGGATCGCGCCGAATTCTAGTTGTTTGGCCGAAAAACACAAAAAATGAGGAACGATCATGGCGGGGCGGATACTATGGTTCCTTAGGTCGTATTTGATAGTCCGGAAAAATTTTAGGCGATAGGGGTCCGGAGGTCCCGGGACCACTCGGAAGGTGTGGGCTATAACACACAAAAATATGGGAATCGCGCGGAATTCTAGTTGTTTGGCCGAAAAATGCAAAAAATAAGGAACGATCATGGCGGGGCCGATACTATGGTTCCTTAGGTCGTATTTGATTTCCCGGAAAAATTTTAGGGGATCGGGGTCCGCGGCTCTTGGGACCACTCGGAATGCGTGGGTATAGCACACGAAAATATGGGAATCGGGCGAAATTCTAGGTCTTTTTAAGTAACATGCAAAAAATGTGGAAAGATCTTGACAGGGCGGTGACTATGGTTCCTTTGGTCTTATTTGATAGTCCGGAAAAATATTAGGCGATAGGGGTCCGGAGGTCCCGGGACCACTCGGAAGGCGTGGGCTATAACACACAAAAATATGGGATTCGCGCGAAATTCTAGTTGTCTAGCCGAAAAACGCAAAAAATGAGGAACGATCATGGTGGGGCGGATACTATGGTTCCTTAGGTCGTATTTGATAGTCCGGAAAAATTTTAGGCGATAGGGGTCAGGAGGTCCCGCGACCACTCGGAAAGCGTGGGCTATAACACACAAAAATATAGGAATCGCGCGGAATTCTAGTTGTTTGGCCGAAAAACGCAAAAATGAGGAACGATCATGGCGGGGTGGTTACTATGGTTCCTTAGGTCGTATTTGATGGCCCGGAAAAATTTAGGCGATCGAGGTCCACGGCTCCCGGGACCACTCGAAAAGCGTAAGCTATATAGCACACTAAAATATGCAAATCGCGCGGAGTTCTAGTTTTTTGGCCGAAAAATGCAAATCATTTGGAACGATCATGGTGGGGCGGTGACTATGGTACCTTAGGTCGTATTTGATAGTCCGGAAAAATTTTAGGCGATCGAGGTCCGCGGCTCCCCGGATCACTTGGAAGGCGTGGGTATAGCACACGAAAATATGGGAATCGGGCGGAATTCTAGATGTTTGGCCGAAAAACGCAAAAAATGAGGAACGATCATGGCGGGGCGGATACTATGGTTCCTTAGGTCGTATTTGATAGTCCGGAAAAATTTTAGGCGATAGGGGTCAGGAGGTCCCGGGACCACTCGGAAGGCGTGGGATATACCACACAAAAATATGTGAATCGGGCGGAATTCTAGTTGTTTGGCCGAAAAACGCAAAAAATGAGGAACGATCATGGCGGAGCGGACACTATGGTTCCTTAGGTCGTATTTGATAGTCCGGAAAAATTTTAGGCGATAGGGGTCAGGAGGTCCCGGGACCACTCGGAAGGCGTGGGCTATAACACACAAAAATATGGGAATCGCGCGGAATTCTAGTTGTTTGGCCAAAAAATGCAAAATATGAGGAACGATCATGGCGGGGTGGTTACTATGGTTCCTTAGGTCGTATTTGATGGCCCGAAAAATTTTTAGGCGATCGGGGTCAGTGGGTCCAGGAACCACTTGGAAGGGTGGGCAATAGCACACAAAAATATTGTAATCGGGCGGAATTCTAGTTTTTTGGCCGAAAAATGCAACAAATGAGGAATGTTCATGGCTGGGCGGTGACTATGGTTCCTTAGGTCGTATTTGATAGTCCGAAAAAATTTTAGGCGATAGGGGTCCGGAGTTCCCGGGTTCACTTGGAAGGCGTGGGCTATAGGACACGAAAATATGGGAATAGCGCGAAATTCTAGTTTTTTGGCGGAAAAACAGAAAAAACTAGGAACGATCATGGCTGGGCGGTGACTATGGTTCCTTAGGTCTTATTTGATAGTCCGAAAAAATTTTAGGCGATAGGGGTCCGGAGACCCGGGACCACTCGGAAGGCGTGGGCTATATAACACACAAAAATATGGGATCGCGCGGAATTCTAGTTGTTTGGTCGAAAAACACAAAAAATAAGGAACGATCATGGTGGGGCGGATACTATGGTTCCTTAGGTCGTATATGATAGTCCGAAAAAATTTTAGGCGATAGGGGTCCGGAGGTCCAGGGACCACTCGGAAGGTGTGGGCTATAGCACACAAAAATATTGTAATCGGGCGGAATTCTAGTTTTTTGGCCGAAAAACGCAACAAATGAGGAATGATCATGGCTGGGCGGTGACTATGGTTCCTTAGGTCGTATTTGATAGTCTGGAAAAATTTTAGGCGATAGGGGTCCGGAGTTCCCGGGTTCACTTGGAAGGCGTGGGCTATAGGACACGAAAATATGGGAATCGCGCGAAATTCTAGTTTTTTGGCTGAAGAACAGAAAAAACTAGGAACAATCATGGGTGGGCGGTGACTATGGTTCCTTAGGTCGTATTTTATGGCCCGAAAAAATTTTAGGCGATAGGGGTCCGGAGACCCGGGACCACTCAGAAGGCGTGGGCTATATAACACACAAAAATATAGGAATCGCGCGGAATTCTAGTGGTTTGGCCGAAAAATGCAAAAAATAAGGAACGATCATGGTGGGGCCGATACTATGGTTCCTTAGGTCATATTTGATTGCCCGGATAAATTTTAGGTGATCGGGGTCCGCGGCTCTTGGGACCACTTGGAATGCGTGGGCATAGCACACGAAAATATGGGAATCGGGCGAAATTCTAGGTTTTTTTCAGTAACATGCAAAAAATGTGGAAAGATCTTGACAGGGCGGTGACTATGGTTCCTTTGGTCTTATTTGATAGTCTGGAAAAATATTAGGCGATAGGGGTCCGGAGGTCCCGGGACCACTCGGAAGGCGTGGGCTATAACACACAAAAATATGGGAATCGCGCGGAATTCTAGTTGTCTGGCCGAAAAACGCAAAAAATGAGGAACGATCATGGTGGGGCGGATACTATGGTTCCTTAGGTCGTATTTGATAGTCCGAAAAATTTTAGGCGATAGGGGTCAGGAGGTCCCGGGACCACTCGGAAGGCGTGGGCTATAACACACAAAAATATGGGAATCGCGCGGAATTCTAGTTGTTTGGCCGAAAAACGCAAAAAATGAGGAACGATCATGGCGGGGTGGTTACTATGGTTCCTTAGGTCGTATTTGATGGCCCGGAAAATTTTTAGGCGATCGGGGTTCGGGGTTCCCGGGACAGCTTGGTAGGCGTGGGCTAAAGCACACGAAAATATGGAAATAGCGCGAAATTCTAGTTTTTTGGCTAAAAAACGCAAAAGACTAGGAACGATCATGGCAGGGCGGTGACTATGGTTCCTTAGGTCGTATTTGATAGTCCGGAAAATTTTTAGGCGATCTGGCTCCGGAGGGCCGGACCTACTCGGAAGGCGTGGGCGATAGCACACAAAAAAATGGGAATCGGGCGAAATTCGAGTTCTTTGGCCAAATAATGCAAAACATGAGGAACGATCATGGCGAGGCGGTGACTATGGTTCCTTAGGTCTTAATTGATGGCCCGAAAATTTTTTAGGCGATCCGAGTCCGGCGGCCCGGCCCACTCGGAAGGCGTGGGCAATAGAACACAAAAATATGGTAATCGAGCGAAATTCTAGTTTTTTCGCCGAAAAACGCAATAAATGAGGAATGATCATGACGGGGCGGTGACTATGATTCCTTAGGTCATATTTGATGGCCCGGAAAATTTTAAGCGATCGGGGTCCATGGCTCCCGGGACCAATCGAAAAGCGTAAGCTATATAGCACACTAAAATATGCAAATCGCGCGGAGTTCTAGTTTTTTGGCCGAAAAATGCAAAGCATTTGGAACGATCATGGTGGGGCGGTGACTATGGTACCTTAGGTCGTATTTGATAGTCCTAAAAAATTTTAGGCGATCGGGGTCCACGGCTCCCCGGACCACTTGGAAGGCGTGGGTATAGCACACGAAAATATGGGAATCGGGCGTAATTCTAGTTTTTTGGCCGAAAAATGCAAAAAATGAGAAACGATGATGGCGAGGCGGTTACTATGGTTCCTTAGGTCGTATTTGACGGCCCGAAAAATTTTTAGGCGATCGGGGTACGGGGGTCCCGGAACCACTTGGAAGGGTGGGCAATAGCACACAAAGACATTGTAATCGGGCGGAATTCTAGTTTTTTGGCCGAAAAACGCAACAAATGAGGAATGATCATGGCTGGGCGGTGACTATGGTTCCTTAGGTCGTATTTGATAGTCCGGAAAAATTTTAGGCGATAGGGGTCCGGTGTTCCCGGGTTCACTTGGAAGGCGTGGGCTATAGGACACGAAAATATGGGAATCGCATGAAATTCTAGTTTCTTGGCCGAAAGACAGAAAAAACTAGGAACAATCATGGGTAGGAGGTGACTATGGTTCCTTAGGTCGTATTTGATGGCCCGGAAAAATTTTAGGCGATCGGGGTCCGGAGACCCGGGACCACTCGGAAGGCGTGGGCTATATAACACACAAAAATATGGGATCGCGCCGAATTCTAGTTGTTTGGCCGAAAAACACAAAAAATGAGGAACGATCATGTTGGGGCGGATACTATGGTTCCTTAGGTCGTATTTGATGGCCCGAAAATTTTTTAGGCGATCCGAGACTGGCGGCCCGGCCCATTCGGAAGGTGTGGGCAATAGCACACAAAAATATGGTAATCGAGCGGAATTCTAGTTTTTTGGCCGAAAAATGCAATAAATGAGGAACGATCATGACGGGGCGGTGACTATGGTTCCTTAGGTCGTATTTGATGGCCCGGAAAATTTTAGGCTATCGGGGTCCACGGCCCCCGGGACCACTCAGAAAGCGTAAGCTATATAGCACACTAAAATATGCAAATTGCGTGGAGTTCTAGTTTTTTGGCCGAAAAATGCAAAGCATTTGGAACGATCATGGTGGGGCGGTGACTATGGTACCTTAGGTCGTATTTGATAGTCCGGAAAAATTTTAGGCGATCGGGGTCCGCGGCTCCCCGGACCACTTGGAAGGCGTGGGTATAGCACACGAAAATATGAGAATCGGGCGTAATTCTAGGTTTTGGGCCAAAAAATGCAAAAAATGAGAAACGATGATGGCGGGCCGGTTACTATGGTTCCTTAGGTCATATTTGACGGCCCGAAAAAACTTTAGGCGATCGGGGTCCGGGGGTCCCGGAACCACTTGGATGGGTGGGCAATAATACACAAAAACATTGTAATCGGGCGGAATTCTAGTTTTTTGGCCGAAAAACGCAACAAATAAGGAATGATCATGGCTGGGCGGTGACTATGGTTCCTTAGGTCATATTTGATTGTCCGGAAAAATTTTAGGCGATAGGGGTCCGGAGTTCCCGGGTTCACTTGGAAGGCGTGGGCTATAGGACACGAAAATATGGGAATCGCGCGAAATTCTAGTTTTTTGATCGAAAAACAGAAAAAACTAGGAACGATCATGGCTGGGCGGTGACTATGGTTCCTTAGATCTTATTTGATAGTCCGGAAAAATTTTAGGCGATAGGGGTCCGGAGACCCGGGACCACTCGGAAGGCGTGGGCTATATAACACACAAAAATATGGGATCGCGCGGAATTCTAGTTGTTTGGCCGAAAAACACAAAATATGAGGAACGATCATGGCGGGGCGGATACTATGGTTCCTTAGGTCGTATTTGATAGTCCGGAAAAATTTTAGGCGATAGGGGTCCGGAGGTCCCAGGACCACTCGGAAGGTGTGGGCTACACACAAAAATATGGGAATCGCGCGGAATTCTAGTTGTTTGGCCGAAAAACGCAAAAAATAAGGAACGATCATGGCGGGGCGGATACTATGGTTCCTTAGGTCGTATTTGATTGCCCGGAAAAAATTTAGGCGATCGGGGTCCGCGGCATTTGGGACCACTCGGAATGCGTGGGTATAGCACACGAAAATATGGGAATCGGGCGAAATTCTAGGTCTTTTTGAGTAACATGCAAAAAATGTGGAAAGATCATGACAGGGCGGTGACTATGGTTCCTTTGGTCTTATTTGATAGTCCGGAAAAATATTAGGCGATAGGGGTCCGGAGGTCCCGGGACCGCTCGGAAGGAGTGGGCTATAACACACAAAAATATGGGAATCGCGCGGAATTCTAGTTGTCTGGCCGAAAAACGCAAAAAATGAGGAACGATCATGGTGGGGCGGATACTATGGTTCCTTAGATGGTATTTGATATTCCGGAAAAATTTTAGGCGATTGGGGTCAGGAGGTCCCGGGACCACTCGGAAGGCGTGGGCTATAACACACAAAAATATGGGAATCGCGCGGAATTCTAGTTGTTTGGCCAAAAAACGCAAAAAATGAGGAACGATCATGGCGGGGTGGTTACTATGGTTCCTTAGGTCGTATTTGATGGCCCGGAAAAATTTTAGGCGATCGGGGTTCGGGGTTCCCGGGACCCCTTGGTAGGCGTGGGCTAAAGCACACGAAAATATGGAAATCGCGCGAAATTCTAGTTTTTTGGCTGAAAAACGCAAAAGACTAGGAACGATCATGGCGGGGCGGTGACTATGGTTCCTTAGGTCGTATTTGATAGTCCGGAAAAATTTTAGGCGATAGGGGTCCGGAGTTCCCGGGTTCACTTGGAAGGCGTGGGCTATAGGACATGAAAATATGGGAATCGCGCGAAATTCTAGTTTTTTGGCCGAAAAACAGAAAAAACTAGGAACGATCATGGCTGGGCGGTGACTATGGTTCCTTAGATCTTACTTGATAGTCCGGAAAAATTTTAGGCGATAGGGGTCCGGAGACCCGGGACCACTCGGAAGGCGTGGGCTATATAACACACAAAAATATGGGATCGCACGGAATTCTAGTTGTTTGGCCGAAAAACACAATAAATGAGGAACGATCATGGCGGGGCGGATACTATGGTTCCTTAGGTCGTATTTGATAGTCCGGAAAATTTTAGGCGATTGGGGTCCATGGCTCCCGGGACCACTCGGAAAGCGTAAGCTATATAGCACACTAAAATATGCAAATCGCGCGGAGTTCTAGTTTTTTGGCCGAAAAATGCAAAGCATTTGGAACGATCATGGTGGGGCGGTGACTATGGTACCTTAGGTCGTATTTGATAGTTCGGAAAAATTTTAGGCGATCGGGGTCCGCGGCTCCCCTGACCACTTGGAAGGCGTGGGTATAGCACACGAAAATACCGGAATCGGGCGGAATTCTAGTTGTTTGGCCGAAAAACGCAAAAAATGAGGAACGATCATGGCGGGACGGATACTATGGTTCCTTAGGTCGTATTTGATAGTCCGGAAAAATTTTAGGCAATAGGGGTCAGGAGGTCCAGGGACCACTCGGAAGGCGTGGGCTATAACACACAAAAATATGGGAATCGCGCGGAATTCTAGTTGTTTGGCCAAAAAATGCAAAATATGAGGAACGATCATGGCGGGGCAGTGACAATGGTTCCTTAGGTCGTATTTGATGGCCCGGAAAAATTTTAGGCGATCGGGGTCCGGAGACCCGGGACCACTCGGAAGGCGTGGGCTATATAACACACAAAAATATGGGATCGCGCCGAATTCTAGTTGTTTTGGCCGAAAAACACAAAAAATGAGGAACGATCATGGCGGGGCGGATACTATGGTTCCTTAGGTCGTATTTGATAGTCCGGAAAAATTTTAGGCGATAGGGGTCCGGAGGTCCCGGGACCACTCGGAAGGTGTGGGCTATAACACACAAAAATATGGGAATCGCGCGGAATTCTAGTTGTTTGGCCGAAAAATGCAAAAAATAAGGAATGATCATGGCGGGGCCGATACTATGGTTCCTTAGGTCGTATTTGATTTCCCGGAAAATTTTTAGGGGATCGGGGTCCGCGGCTCTTGGGACCACTCGGAATGCGTGGGTATAGCACACGAAAATATGGGAATCGGGCGAAATTCTAGGTCTTTTTAAGTAACATGCAAAAAATGTGGAAAGATCTTGACAGGGCGGTGACTATGGTTCCTTTGGTCTTATTTGATAGTCCGGAAAAATATTAGGCGATAGGGGTCCGGAGGTCCCGGGACCACTCGGAAGGCGTGGGCTATAACACACAAAAATATGGGATTCGCGCGGAATTCTAGTTGTCTAGCCGAAAAACGCAAAAAATGAGGAACGATCATGGTGGGGCGGATACTATGGTTCCTTAGGTCGTATTTGATAGTCCGGAAAAATTTTAGGCGATAGGGGTCAGGAGGTCCCGCGACCACTCGGAAAGCGTGGGCTATAACACACAAAAATATGGGAATCGCCCGGTATTCTAGTTGTTTGGCCGAAAAACGCAAAAATGAGGAACGATCATGGCGGGGTTGTTACTATGGTTCCTTAGGTCGTATTTGATGGCCCGGAAAATTTTTAGGCGATCGGGGTTCAGGGTTCCCGGGATCCCTTGGAAGGCATGGGCTAAAGCACACGAAAATATGGAAATCGTGCGAAATTCTAGTTTTTTGTCTGAAAAACGCAAAAGACTAGGAACGATCATGGCGGGGCAGTGACTATGGTTCCTTAGCTCGTATTTGATAGTACGGAAAATTTTTAGGCGATCTGGCTCCGGGGGGCCGGACCCACTCGGAAGGCGTGGGCGATAGCACACAATATAATGGGAATCGGGCGGATTCTAGTTGTTTGGCCAAAAAATGCAAAAAACGAGGAACGATCATGGCGGGGTGGTTACTATGGTTCCTTAGGTCGTATTTGACCACTCGAAAAGCGTAAGCTATATAGCACACTAAAATATGCAAATCGCGCGGAGTTCTAGTTTTTTGGCCGAAAAATGCAAATCATTTGGAACGATCATGGTGGGGCGGTGACTATGGTACCTTAGGTCGTATTTGATAGTCCGGAAAAATTTTAGGCGATCGAGGTCCGCGGCTCCCCGGATCACTTGGAAGGCGTGGGTATAGCACACGAAAATATGGGAATCGGGCGGAATTCTAGATGTTTGGCCGAAAAACGCAAAAAATGAGGAACGATCATGGCGGGGCGGATACTATGGTTCCTTAGGTCGTATTTGATAGTCCGGAAAAATTTTAGGCGATAGGGGTCAGGAGGTCCCGGGACCACTCGGAAGGCGTGGGATATACCACACAAAAATATGTGAATCGGGCGGAATTCTAGTTGTTTGGCCGAAAAACGCAAAAAATGAGGAACGATCATGGCGGAGCGGACACTATGGTTCCTTAGGTCGTATTTGATAGTCCGGAAAAATTTTAGGCGATAGGGGTCAGGAGGTCCCGGGACCACTCGGAAGGCGTGGGCTATAACACACAAAAATATGGGAATCGCGCGGAATTCTAGTTGTTTGGCCAAAAAATGCAAAATATGAGGAACGATCATGGCGGGGTGGTTACTATGGTTCCTTAGGTCGTATTTGATGGCCCGGAAAAATTTTTAGGCGATCGGGGTCAGTGGGTCCCGGAACCACTTGGAAGGGTGGGCAATAGCACACAAAAATATTGTAATCGGGCGGAATTCTAGTTTTTTGGCCGAAAAACGCAACAAATGAGGAATGATCATGGCTGGGCGGTGACTATGGTTCCTTAGGTCGTATTTGATAGTCCGGAAAAATTTTAGGCGATAGGGGTCCGGAGTTCCCGGGTTCACTTGGAAGGCGTGGGCTATAGGACACGAAAATATGGGAATAGCGCGAAATTCTAGTTTTTTGGCGGAAAAACAGAAAAAACTAGGAACGATCATGGCTGGGCGGTGACTATGGTTCCTTAGGTCTTATTTGATAGTCCGGAAAAATTTTAGGCGATAGGGGTCCGGAGACCCGGGACCACTCGGAAGGCGTGGGCTATATAACACACAAAAATATGGGATCGCGCGGAATTCTAGTTGTTTGGTCGAAAAACACAAAAAATAAGGAACGATCATGGTGGGGCGGATACTATGGTTCCTTAGGTCGTATATGATAGTCCGAAAAAATTTTAGGCGATAGGGGTCCGGAGGTCCAGGGACCACTCGGAAGGTGTGGGCTATAGCACACAAAAATATTGTAATCGGGCGGAATTCTAGTTTTTTGGCCGAAAAACGCAACAAATGAGGAATGATCATGGCTGGGCGGTGACTATGGTTCCTTAGGTCGTATTTGATAGTCTGGAAAAATTTTAGGCGATAGGGGTCCGGAGTTCCCGGGTTCACTTGGAAGGCGTGGGCTATAGGACACGAAAATATGGGAATCGCGCGAAATTCTAGTTTTTTGGCTGAAGAACAGAAAAAACTAGGAACAATCATGGGTGGGCGGTGACTATGGTTCCTTAGGTCGTATTTTATGGCCCGAAAAAATTTTAGGCGATAGGGGTCCGGAGACCCGGGACCACTCAGAAGGCGTGGGCTATATAACACACAAAAATATAGGAATCGCGCGGAATTCTAGTTGTTTGGCCGAAAAATGCAAAAAATAAGGAACGATCATGGTGGGGCCGATACTATGGTTCCTTAGGTCGTATTTGATTGCCCGGATAAATTTTAGGTGATCGGGGTCCGCGGCTCTTGGGACCACTTGGAATGCGTGGGCATAGCACACGAAAATATGGGAATCGGGCGAAATTCTAGGTTTTTTTCAGTAACATGCAAAAAATGTGGAAAGATCTTGACAGGGCGGTGACTATGGTTCCTTTGGTCTTATTTGATAGTCTTGAAAAATATTAGGCGATAGGGGTCCGGAGGTCCCGGGACCACTCGGAAGGCGTGGGCTATAACACACAAAAATATGGGAATCGCGCGGAATTCTAGTTGTCTGGCCGAAAAACGCAAAAAATGAGGAACGATCATGGTGGGGCGGATACTATGGTTCCTTAGGTCGTATTTGATAGTCCGAAAAATTTTAGGCGATAGGGGTCAGGAGGTCCCGGGACCACTCGGAAGGCGTGGGCTATAACACACAAAAATATGGGAATCGCGCGGAATTCTAGTTGTTTGGCCGAAAAACGCAAAAAATGAGGAACGATCATGGCGGGGTGGTTACTATGGTTCCTTAGGTCGTATTTGATGGCCCGGAAAATTTTTAGGCGATCGGGGTTCGGGGTTCCCGGGACAGCTTGGTAGGCGTGGGCTAAAGCACACGAAAATATGGAAATAGCGCGAAATTCTAGTTTTTTGGCTAAAAAACGCAAAAGACTAGGAACGATCATGGCGGGGCAGTGACTATGGTTCCTTAGGTCGTATTTGATAGTCCGGAAAATTTTTAGGCGATCTGGCTCCGGAGGGCCGGACCTACTCGGAAGGCGTGGGCGATAGCACACAAAAAAATGGGAATCGGGCGAAATTCGAGTTCTTTGGCCAAATAATGCAAAACATGAGGAACGATCATGGCGAGGCGGTGACTATGGTTCCTTAGGTCTTAATTGATGGCCCGAAAATTTTTTAGGCGATCCGAGTCCGGCGGCCCGGCCCACTCGGAAGGCGTGGGCAATAGAACACAAAAATATGGTAATCGAGCGAAATTCTAGTTTTTTGGCCGAAAAACGCAATAAATGAGGAATGATCATGACGGGGCGGTGACTATGATTCCTTAGGTCATATTTGATGGCCCGGAAAATTTTAAGCGATCGGGGTCCATGGCTCCCGGGACCAATCGAAAAGCGTAAGCTATATAGCACACTAAAATATGCAAATCGCGCGGAGTTCTAGTTTTTTGGCCGAAAAATGCAAAGCATTTGGAACGATCATGGTGGGGCGGTGACTATGGTACCTTAGGTCGTATTTGATAGTCCTAAAAAATTTTAGGCGATCGGGGTCCGCGGCTCCCCGGACCACTTGGAAGGCGTGGGTATAGCACACGAAAATATGGGAATCGGGCGTAATTCTAGTTTTTTGGCCGAAAAATGCAAAAAATGAGAAACGATGATGGCGGGGCGGTTACTATGGTTCCTTAGGTCGTATTTGACGGCCCGAAAAATTTTTAGGCGATCGGGGTACGGGGGTCCCGGAACCACTTGGAAGGGTGGGCAATAGCACACAAAGACATTGTAATCGGGCGGAATTCTAGTTTTTTGGCCGAAAAATGCAACAAATGAGGAATGATCATGGCTGGGCGGTGACTATGGTTCCTTAGGTCGTATTTGATAGTCCGGAAAAATTTTAGGCGATAGGGGTCCGGTGTTCCCGGGTTCACTTGGAAGGCGTGGGCTATAGGACACGAAAATATGGGAATCGCGCGAAATTCTAGTTTCTTGGCCGAAAAACAGAAAAAACTAGGAACAATCATGGGTAGGAGGTGACTATGGTTCCTTAGGTCGTATTTGATGGCCCGGAAAAATTTTAGGCGATAGGGGTCCGGAGACCCGGGACCACTCATAAGGCGTGGGCTATATAACACACAAAAATATGGGATCGCGCGGAATTCTAGTTGTTTGGCCGAAAAACACAAAAAATGAGGAACGATCATGGCGGGGCGGATACTATGGTTCCTTAGGTCGTATTTGATAGTCCGGAAAAATTTTAGGCGATAGGGGTTAGGAGGTCCCGGGACCACTCGGAAGGCGTGGGGTATAACACACAAAAATATGGGAATCGCGTGGAATTCTAGTTGTTTGGCCGAAAAATGCAAAAAATAAGGAACGATCATGGCGGGGCGAATACTATGGTTCCTTAGTTCGTATTTGATTGCCCGGAAAATTTTTAGGCGATCGGGGTTCGGGGTTCCCGGGACCCCTTGGTAGGCGTGGGCTAAAGCACACGAAAATATGGAAATCGCGCGAAATTCTAGTTTTTTGGCTGAAAAACACAAAAGACTAGGAACGATCTTGGAGGGGCGGTGACTATGGTTCCTTAGGTCGTATTTGATAGTCCGGAAAATGTTTAGGCGATCTGGCTCCGGGGGGCCGAGCCCACTCTGAAGGCGTGGGCGATAGCACACAAAAAAATGGGAATCGGGCGAAATTCTAGTTCTTTGGCCAAAAAATGCAAAAAATGAGAAACGATCATGGCGAGGCGGTGACTATGGTTCCTTAGGTCTTAATTGATGGCCCGAAAATTTTTAAGGCGATCCGAGACCGGCGGCCCGGCCCACTCGGAAGGCGTGGGCAATAGAACACAAAAATATGGTAATTGAGCGGAATTCTAGTTTTTTGGCCGAAAAACGCAATAAATGAGGAATGATCATGACGGGGCGGTGACTATGGTTCCTTAGGTCATATTTGATGGCCCGGAATATTTTAGGCGATCGGGGTCCATGGCTCCCGGGACCACTCGAAAAGCGTAAGCTATATAGCACACTAAAATATGCAAATCGCGCGGAGTTCTAGTTTTTTGGCCGAAAAATGCAAAGCATTTGGAACGATCATGGTGGGGCGGTGACTATGGTACCTTAGGTCTTATTTGATAGTCCGGAAAAATTTTAGGCGATCGGGGTCCGCGGCTCCCCGGACCACTTGGAAGGCGTGGGTATAGCACACGAAAATAAGGGAATCGGGCGGAATTCAAGATGTTTGGCCGAAAAACGCAAAAAATGAGGAACGATCATGGCGGGGTGGATACTATGGTTCCTTAGGTCGTATTTGATAGTCCGGAAAAATTTTAGGCGATAGGGGTCAGGAGGTCGCGGGACCACTCGGAAGGTGTGGGATATAACACACAAAAATATGGGAATCGCGCGGAATTCTAGTTGTTTGGCCGAAAAACGCAAAAAATGAGGAACGATCATGGCGGGGCGGATACTATGGTTCCTTAGGTCGTATTTGATAGTCTGGAAAAATTTTAGGCGATAGGGGTCAGGAGGTCCCGGGACCACTCGGAAGGCGTGGGCTATAACACACAAAAATATGGGAATCGCGCAAAATTCTAGTTGTTTGGCCAAAAAATGCAAAAAATGAGGAACGATCATGGCGGGGTGGTTACTATGGTTCCTTAGGTCATATTTGATGGCCCGGAAAAATTTTAGGCGATAGGGGTCTGGAGTTCCCGGGTTCACTTGGAAGGCGTGGGCTATAGGACACGAAAATATGGGAATCGCGCGAAATTCTAGTTCTTTGGCCGAAAAACAGAAAAAACTAGGAACAATCATGGGTGGGTGGTGACTATGGTTCCTTTGGTCTTATTTGATAGTCCGGAAACATTTTAGGCGATAGGGGTCCGGAGACCCGGGACCACTCAGAAGGCGTGGGCTATATAACACACAAAAATATGGGATCGCGCGGAATTCCAGTTGTTTGGCCGAAAAACACAAAAAATGAGGAACGATCATGGCGAGGCGGATACTATGGTTCCTTAGGTCGTATTTGATAGTCCAGAAAAATTTTAGGCGATAGGGGTCCGGAGGTCCCGGGACCACTCGGAAGGTGTGGGCTATAACACACAAAAATATGAGAATCGCGCGGAATTCTAGTTGTTTGGCCGAAAAACGCAAAAACTAAGGAACGATCATGGCGGGGCGAATACTATGGTTCCCTAGGTCGTATTTGATTGCCCGGAAAAATTTTAGGCGATCGGGGTCCGCGGCTCTTGGGACCAATCGGAATACGTGGGTAAAGCACACGAAAATATGGGAATCGGGCGAAATTCTAGGTCTTTTTCAGTAACATGCAAAAAATATGGAAAGATCTTGACAGGGCGGTGACTTTGGTTCCTTTGGTCTTATTTGACAGTCCGGAAAAATATTAGGCGATAGGGGTCCGGAGGTCCCGGGACCACTCAGAAGGCGTGGGCTATAACACACAAAAATATGGGAATCGCGCGGAATCCTAGTTGTATGGCCGAAAAACGCAAAAAATGAGGAACGATCATGGCGAGGCGGATACTATGGTTCCTTAGGTCGTATTTGATAGTCCAGAAAAATTTTAGGCGATAGGGGTCCGGAGGTCCCGGGACCACTCGGAAGGTGTGGGCTATAACACACAAAAATATGGGAATCGCGCGGAATTCTAGTTGTTTGGCCGAAAAACGCAAAAACTAAGGAACGATCATGGCAGGGCGAATACTATGGTTCCTTAGGTCGTATTTGATTGCCCGAAAAAATTTTAGGCGATCGGGGTCCGCGGCTCTTGGGACCAATCGGAATACGTGGGTATAGCACACGAAAATATGGGAATCGGGCAAAATTCTAGGTCTTTTTCAGTAACATGCAAAAAATATGGAAAGATCTTGACAGGGCGGTGACTATGGTTCCTTTGGTCTTATTTGATAGTCCGGAAAAATATTAGGCGATAGGGGTCCGGAGGTCCCGGGACCACTCGGTAGGCATGGGCTATAACACACAAAAATATGGGAATCGCGCGGAATTCCAGTTGTTTGGCTGAAAAACACAAAAAATGAGGAACGATCATGGCAGGGCGGATACTATGGTTCCTTAGGTCGTATTTGATAGTCCAGAAAAATTTTAGGCGATAGGGGTCAGGAGGTCCCGGGACCACTCGGAAGGCGTGGGCTATAACACACAAAAATATGGAAATCGCGCGAAATTCTAGTTTTTTGGCTGAAAAACGCAAAAGACTAGGAACGATCATGGCGGGGCGGTGACTATGGTTCCTTAGGTCGTACTTGATAGTCCGGAAAATTTTTAGGCGATCCGACTCCGGGGGGCCTGACCCACTCGGAAGGCGTGGGCGATAGCACACAAAAAAATAGGAATCGGGCGGAATTCTAGTTCTTTGGCCAAAAAATGCAAAAAATGAGGAACGATCATGGCGAGGCGGTGACTATGGTTCCTTAGGTCTTATTTGAATGCCCAAAAAATTTTTAGGCGATCGGGGTCCGCGGCTCTTGGGACCACTCGGAATGCGTGGGTATAGCACACGAAAATATGAGAATCGAGC
Organism: Nicotiana tabacum; assembly: GCF_000715075.1. Taxonomy (NCBI): domain Eukaryota; kingdom Viridiplantae; phylum Streptophyta; class Magnoliopsida; order Solanales; family Solanaceae; genus Nicotiana; species Nicotiana tabacum. The sequence goes on along the minus strand of NW_027438342.1, from coordinate 114,710 downwards.
GAAATTCTAGGTCTTTTTTAGTAACATGCAAAAAATTTGGAAAGATCTTGGCAGGGCGGTGACTATGGTACCTTAGGTCGTATTTGATAGTCCGGAAAAATTTTAGGCGATCAGGGTCCGCGGCTCCCCGGACCACTTGGAAGGCGTGGGTATAACACACAAAAATATAGGAATCGGGCGTAATTCTAGTGTTTTGGCCGAAAAATGCAAATAATGAGAAATGATGATGGCGGGGCGGTTACTATGGTTCCTTAGGTCGTATTTGATGGCCCGAAAAATTTTTAGGCAATCGGGGTCCGGGGGTCCCGGAACCACTTGGAAGGGTGGGCAATAGCACACAAAAACATTGTAATCGGGCGGAATTCTAGTTTTTTGGCCGAAAAATGCAACAAATGAGGAATGATCATGGCTGGGCGGTGACTATGGTTCGTTAGGTCGTATTTGAAAGTCCGGAAAAATTTTAGGCGATAGGGGTCCGGAATTCCCGGGTTCACTTGGAAGGCGTGGGCTATAGGACACGAAAATATGGGAATCGCGCGAAATTCTAGTTGTTTGGCCGAAAAACGCAAAAAATAAGGAACGATCATGGCAGGGCGGATACTATGGTTCCTTAGGTTGTATTTGATTGCCCGGAAAAATTTTAGGCGATCAGGGTCCGCGGCTCTTGGGACCACTCGGAATGAGTGGGTATAGTACACGAAAATATGGGAATCGGGCGAAATTCTAGGTCTTTTTTAGTAACATGCAAAAAATTTGGAAAGATCTTGGCAGGGCGGTGACTATGGTTCCTTTGGTCTTATTTGATAGTCCGGAAAAATATTAGGCGATAGGGGTCCGGAGGTCCCGGGACCACTCGGAAGGCGTGGGCTATAACACAAAAAAATATGGGAATCGCGCGGAATTCTAGTTGTTTGGCCGAAAAACTCAAACAATGAGGAACGATCATGGCGGGGCGGATACTATGGTTCCTTAGGTCGTATTTGATAGTCCGGAAAAATTTTAGGCGATAGGGGTTAGGAGGTCCCGGGACACTCGGAAGGCGTGGGCTATAACACACAAAAATATGGGAATCGCGCGGAATTCTAGTTGTTTGGCCGAAAAATGCAAAAAATGAGGAACGATCATGGCGGGGTGGTTAATATGGTTCCTTAGGTCGTATTTGATGGCCCATAAAATTTTTAGGCGATCGGGGTTCGGGGTTCCCGGGAACCCTTGGAAGGCGTGGGCTAAAGCACACGAAAATATGGAAATCGCGCGAAATTCTAGTTTTTTGGCTGAAAAATGCAAAAGACTAGGAACGATTATGGTGGGGTGGTGACTATGGTTCCTTAGGTCGTATTTGATAGTCCGGAAAATTTTTAGGCGATCCGGCTCCGCGGGGCCCGACCCACTCGGAAGGCATGAGCGATAGCACACAAAAAAATGGGAATTGGGCGGAATTCTAGTTCTTTGGCCAAAAAATGCAAAAACTGAGGAACGATCATGGCGAGGCGGTGACTATGGTTCCTTAGGTCTTAATTGATGGCCCGAAAATTTTTTAGGCTATCCGAGACCGGCGGCCCGGCCCACTCGGAAGGCGTGGGCAATAGCACACAAAAATATGGTAATCGAGCGGAATTCTAGTTTTTTGGCCGAAAAACGCAATAAATGAGGAACGATCATGACGGGGCGGTGACTATGGTTCCTTAGGTCATATTTGATGGCCCGGAAAATTTTAGGCGATCGGGGTCCACGGCTCCCGTGACCACTCGGAAAGCGTAAGCTATATAGCACACTAAAATATGCAAATCGCGCGGAGTTCTAGTTTTTTGGCCGAAAAATGCAAAGCATTTGGAACGATCATGGTGGGGCGGTGACTATGGTACCTTAGGTCGTATTTGATAGTCCGGAAAAATTTTAGGCGATCGGGGTCCGCGGCTCCCCGGACCACTTGGAAGGCGTGGGTATAGCACACGAATATATGGGAATCGGGCGTAATTCTAGTTTTTTGGACAAAAAATGCAAAAAATGAGAAACGATGATGGCGGGCTGGTTACTATGGTTCATTCGGTCGTATTTGATGGCCCGAAAAAATTTTAGGCCATCGGGGTCCGGGGGTCCCGGAACCACTTGGAAGGGTGGGCAAAGGCACACAAAAACATTGTAATCGGGCGGAATTCTAGTTTTTTGGCCGAAAAACGCAACACATGAGGAATGATCATGGCTGGGCGGTGACTATGGTTCCTTAGGTCGTATTTGATAGTCCGGAAAAATTTTAGGCGATAGGGGTCCGGAGGTCCCGGGACCACTCGGAAGGCGTGGGCAATAGCACACAAAAATATGGTAATCGAGCGGAATTCTAGTTTTTTGGCCGAAAAATGCAATAAATGAGGAACGATCATGATGGGGCGGTGACTATGGTTCCTTAGGTCATATTTGATGGCCCGGAAAATTTTAGGCGATCGGGGTCCACGGCTCCCGTGACCACTCGGAAAGCGTAAGCTATATAGCACACTAAAATATGCAAATCGCGCGGAGTTCTAGTTTTTTGGCCGAAAAATGCAAAGCATTTGGAACGATCATGGTGGGGCAGTGACCATGGTACCTTAGGTCGTATTTGATAGTCCGGAAAAATTTTAGGCGATCGGGGTCCGCGGCTCCCCGGACCACTTGGAAGGCGTGGCTATAGCACACGAAAATATGGGAATCGGGCGTAATTCTAGTTTTTTGGCCGAAAAATGCAAAAAATGAGAAACGATGATGGCGGGGCGGTTACTATGGTTCCTTAGGTCGTATTTGACGGCCCGGAAAAATTTTAGGCGATCGGGGTCCGAGGGTCCCGGAACCACTTGGAAGGGTGGGCAATAGCACACAAAAACATTGTAATCGGGCGGAATTCTAGTTTTTTGGCCGAAAAACGCAACAAATGAGGAATAATCATGGCTGGGCGGTGACTATGGTTCCTTAGGTCGTATTTGATAGTCCGGAAAAATTTTAGGCGATAGGGGTCCGGAGTTCCCGGGTTCACTTGGAAGGCGTGGGCTATAGGACACGAAAATATGGGAATCGCGCGGAATTCTAGTTTTTTGGCCAAAAAACAGAATCAACTAGGAACGATCATGGCTGGGCGGTGACTATGGTTCCTTAGAGCTTATTTGATAGTCCAAAAAATTTTAGGCGATAGGGGTCCGGAGACCCGGGACCACTCGGAAGGCGTGGGCTATAACACACAAAAATATGGGATCGCGCGGAATTCTAGTTGTTTGGCCGAAAAACACAAAAAATGAGGAACGATCATGGCGGGGCGGATACTATGGTTCCTTAGGTCGTATTTGATAGTCTGGAAAAATTTTAGGCGATAGGGGTCTGTAGGTCCCGGGACCACTCGGAAGGTGTGGGCTATAACACACAAAAATATGGGAATCGCGCAGAATTCTAGTTGTTTGGCCGAAAAATGCAAAAAATAAGGAACGATCATGGCGGGGCGGATACTATAGTTCCTTAGGTCGTATTGGATTGCCCGAAAAATTTTTAGGCGATCGGGGTCCGCGGCTCTTGGGACCACTCGGAATGCGTGGGTATAGAACACGAAAATATGGGAATCGGGCGAAATTCTAGGTCTTTTTCAGTAACATGCAAAAAATGTGGAAAGATCTTGGCAGGGCGGTGACTATGGTTCCTTTGGTCTTATTTGATAGTCCGGAAAAATATTAGGCGATAGGGGTCCGGAGGTCCCGGGACCACTCGGAAGGCGTGGGCTATAACACACAAAAATATGGGAATCGCGCGGAATTCTAGTTGTTTGGCCGAAAAACGCAGACAATGAGGAACGATCATGGCGGGGCGGATACTATGGTTCCTTAGGTCGTATTTGATAGTCCGGAAAAATTTTAGGCGATAGGGGTTAGGAGGTCCCGGGACCACTCGGAAGGCGTGGGCTATAACACACAAAAATATGGGAATCGCGCGGAATTCTAGTTGTTTGGCCGAAAAACGCAAAAAATGAGGAACGATCATGGCGGGGTGGTTAATATGGTTCCTTAGGTCGTATTTGATGGCCCGGAAAAGTTTTAGGCGATCGGGGTTCGGGGTTCCCGGGACCCCTTGGAAGGCGTGGGATAAAGCACACGAAAATATGGAAATCGCGCGAAATTCTAGTTTTTTCGCTGAAAAACGCAAAAGACTAGGAACGATCATGGCGGGGCAGTGACTATGGTTCCTTAGGTTGTATTTGATAGTCCGGAAATTTTTAGGCGATCCGGCTCCGGGGGGCCCGACCCACTCGGAAGGCGTGGGCGATAGCACACAAAAAAATGGGAATCGAGCGGAATTCAAGTTTTTTTGCCGAAAAACGCAATAAATGAGGAACGATCATGACGGGGCGGTGACTATGGTTCCTTAGGTCATATTTGATGGCCCCGAAAATTTTAGGCGATCGGGGTCCACGGCTCCCGGGACCACTCGGAAAACGTAAGCTATATAGCACATTAAAATATGCAAATCGCGCGGACTTCTAGTTTTTTGGCCAAAAAATGCAAAGCATTTGGAACGATCATGGTGGGGCGGTGACTATGGTACCTTAGGTCGTATTTGAAAGTCCTAAAAAATTTTAGGCGATCGGGGTCCGCGGCTCCCCGGACCACTTGGAAGGTGTGGGTATAGCACACGAAAATATGGGAATCGGGCGTAATTCTAGTTTTTTGGCCGAAAAATGCAAAAAATGAGAAACGATGATGGCGAGGCGGTTACTATGGTTCCTTAGGTCGTATTTGACGGCCCGAAAAATTTTTAGGCGATCGGGGTACGGGGGTCCCGGAACCACTTGGAAGGGTGGGCAATAGCACACAAAGACATTGTAATCGGGCGGAATTCTAGTTTTTTGGCCGAAAAACGCAACAAATGAGGAATGATCATGGCTGGGCGGTGACTATGGTTCCTTAGGTCGTATTTGATAGTCCGGAAAAATTTTAGGCGATAGGGGTCCGGAGTTCCCGGTTCACTTGGAAGGCGTGGGCTATAGGACACGAAAATATGGGAATCGCGCGGAATTCTAGTTTTTTGGCCGAAAAACAGAAAAAACTAGGAACGATCATGGCTGGGCGGTGACTATGGTTCCTAAGGTCTTATTTGATAGTCCGAAAAATTTTAGGCGATAGGGGTCCGGAGACCCGGGACCACTCGGAAGGCGTGGGCTATAACACATAAAAATATGGGATCGCGCGGAATTCTATTTGTTTGGCCGAAAAACACAAAAAATGAGGAAGGATCATGGCGGGGCAGATACTATGGTTCCTTAGGTCGTATTTGATAGTCCGGAAATATTTTAGGCGATAGGGGTCCGGAGGTCCCGGGACCACTCGGAAGGTGTGGGCTATAACACACAAAAATATGGGAATCGCGCGGAATTCTATTTGTTTGGCCGAAAAATGCAAAAAATAAGGAACGATCATGGTGGGGCGGATACTATAGTTCCTTAGGTCGTATTTGATTGCCCGAAAAATTTTTAGCCGATCGGGGTCCGCGGCTCTTGGGACCACTCGGAATGCGTGGGTATAGCACACGAAAAAATGGGAATCGGGCGAAATTCTAGGTCTTTTTTAGTAACATGCAAAAAATGTGGAAAGATCTTGGCAGGGCGGTGACTATGGTTCCTTTGGTCTTATTTGATAGTCCGGAAAAATATTAGGCGATAGGGGTCCGGAGGTCCCGGGACCACTCGGAAGGCGTGGGATATAACATGCAAAAATATGGGAATTGCGCGGAATTCTAGTTGTTTGGCCGAAAAACGCAGAAAATGAGGAACGCTCATGGCGGGGCGGATTCTATGGTTCCTTAGGTCGTATTTGATTGCCCGGGAAAATTTCAGGCGATCGGGGTCCGCGGCTCTTGGGACCACTCGGAATGCGTGGGTATAGCACATGAAAATATGGGAATCGGGCGAAATTCTAGGTCTTTTTTAGTAACATGCAAAAAATTTGGAAAGATCTTGGCAGGGCGGTGACTATGGTTCCTTTGGTCTTATTTGATAGTCCGGAAAAATATTAGGCGATAGGGGTCCGGAGGTCCCGGGACCACTCGGAAGGCGTGGGATATAACACACAAAAATATGGGAATCGTGCGAAATTCTAGTTGTTTGGCCGAAAAACGCAAAAAATGAGGAATGATCATGGCCGAGCGGATACTATGGTTCCTTAGGTCGTATTTGATAGTCCGGAAAAATTTTAGGCGATAGGGGTCAGGAGGTCCCGGGACCACTCGGAAGGCGTGGGCTATAACACACAAAAATATGGGAATCGCGCGGAATTCTAGTTGTTTGGCCGAAAAATGCAAAATATGAGGAACGATCATGGCGGGGTGGTTACTATGGTTCCTTAGGTCGTATTTGACGGCCCAGAAAATTTTTAGGCGATCGGGATCAGTGGGTCCCGGAACCACTTGGAAGGGTGGGCAATAGCACACAAAAATATTGTAATCAGGCGAAATTCTAATTTTTTTGCCGAAAAACGTAACAAATGAGGAATGATCATGGCTGGGCGGTGACTATGGTCCCTTAGGTCGTATTTGATAGTCCAAAAATTTTTTAGGCGATAGGGGTCCGGAGTTCCCGGGTTCACTTGGAAGGCGTGGGCTATAGGACACGAAAATATGGGAATCGCGCGGAATTCTAGTTTTTTGGCCGAAAAACAGAAAAAACTAGGAACGATCATGGCTGGGCGGTGACTATGGTTCCTTAGGTCTTATTTGATAGTCCGAAAAATTTTAGGCGATAGGGGTCCGGAGACCCGGGACCACTCGGAAGGCGTGGGCTATAACACACAAAAATATGGGATCACGCGGAATTCTATTTGTTTGGCCGAAAAACACAAAAAATGAGGAACGATCATGGCGGGGCGGATACTATGGTTCCTTAGGTCGTATTTGATAGTCCGGAAAAATTTTAGGCGATAGGGGTCCGGAGGTCCCGGGACCACTCGGAAGGTGTGGGCTATAACACACAAAAATATGGGAATCGCGCGGAATTCTAGTTGTTTGGCCGAAAAACGCAAAAAATAAGGAACGATCATGGCGGGGCGGATACTATAGTTCCTTAGGTCGTATTTGATTGCCCGAAAAAATTTTAGCCGATCGGGGTCCGCGGCTCTTGGGACCACTCGAAATGCGTGGGTATAGCACACGAAAAAATGGGAATCGGGCGAAATTCTAGGTCTTTTTCAGTAAGATGCAAAAAATGTGGAAAGATCTTGGCAGGGCGGTGACTATGGTTCCTTTGGTCTTATTTGATAGTCCGGAAAAATATTAGGCGATAGGGGTCCGGAGGTCCCGGGACCACTCGGAAGGCGTGGGATATAACACGCAAAAATATGGGAATCGCGCGGAATTCTAGTTGTTTGGCCGAAAAATGCAAAAAATGAGGAATGATCATGGCGGGGCGGATTCTATGGTTCCTTAGGTCGTATTTGATTGCCCGGAAAAAGTTTAGGCGATCGGGGTCCGCGGCTCTTGCGACCACTCGGAATGCGTGGGTATAGCACACGAAAATATGGGAATCGGGCGAAATTCTAGGTCTTTTTTAGTAACATGCAAAAAATTTGGAAAGATCTTGGTAGGGCGGTGACTATGGTTCCTTTGGTCTTATTTGATAGTCCGGAAAAATATTAGGCGATAGGGGTCCGGAGGTCCCGGGACCACTCGGAAGGCTGGGATATAACACACAAAAATATGGGAATCGTGCGGAATTCTAGTTGTTTGGCCGAAAAACGCAAAAAATGAGGAACGATCATGGCCGGGCGGATACTATGGTTCCTTAGGTCGTATTTGATAGTCCGGAAAAATTTTAGGCGATAGAGGTCAGGAGGTCCCGGGACCACTCGGAAGGCATGGGCTATAACACACAAAAATATGGAAATCGCGCGGAATTCTAGTTGTTTGTCCGAAAAATGCAAAATATGAGGAACGATCATGGCGGGGTGGTTACTATGGTTCCTTAGGTCATATTTGACGGCCCGAAAAATTTTTAGCCGATCGGGGTCAGTGGGTCCCGGAACCACTTGGAAGGGTGGGCAATAGCACACAAAAATATTGTAATCGGGCGGAATTCTAATTTTTTGGCCGAAAAACATAACAAATGAGGAATAATCATGGCTGGGCGGTGACTATGGTTCGTTAGGTCGTATTTGATAGTCCGGAAAAATTTTAGGCGATAGGGGTCCGGAGTTCCAGGGTTCACTTGGAAGGCGTGGGCTATAGGTCACGAAAATATGGGAATCGCGCGGAATTCTAGGTTTTTGGGCGAAAAACAGAAAAAACTAGGAACGATCATGGCTGGGCGGTGACTATGGTTCCTTAGGTCTTATTTGATAGTCCGGAAAAATTTTAGGCGATAGGGGTCCGGAGACCCGGGACCATTCGGAAGACGTGGGCTATATAACACACAAAAATATGGGAATCGTGCAGAATTCTAGTTGTTTGGCCGAATAACGCAAAAAATGAGGAACGATCATGGCGGGGCGGATATTATGGTTCCTTAGGTCTTATTTGATAGTCCGGAAAAATTTTAGGCGATACGGGTCTGGAGGTCCCGGGACCACTCGGAAGGCGTGGGCTATAACACACAAAAATATGGGAATCGCGCGGAATTCTAGTTGTTTGGCCGAAAAACGCAAAAAATGAGGAACGATCATGGCGGGGTGGTTACTATGGTTCCTTAGGTCATATTTGATGGCCCTAAAAATTGTAATGCGATCGGGGTTCGGGGTTCCCGGGACCACTCGGAAGGCATGGGCGATAGCACAAAAAAATATGGGAATCAGGCGGAATTCTAGTTTTTTGGCCAAAAAATGCAAAAAATGAGGAACGATCATGGCGAGGCGGTGACTATGGTTCCTTAGGTCTTAATTGATGGCCCGAAATTTTTTTAGGCGATCCGATACCGGCGGCCCAGCCCACTCGGAAGGCGTGGGCAATAGCACACAAAAATATGGTAATCGAGCGGAATTCTAGTTTTTTGGCCGAAAAACGCAATAAACGAGGAACGATCATGGCGGGGCGGTGACTATGGTTCCTTAGGTCATATTTGATGGCCCGGAAAATTTTAGGCGATCGGGGTCCACGGCTCCCGGGACCACTCGGAAGACGTAAGCTATAGCCCACTAAAATATGCAAATCGCGCGGAGTTCTAGTTTTTTGGCCGAAAAATGCAAAGCATTTGGAACGATCATGGTGGGGCGGTGTCTATGGTACCTTAGGTCGTATTTGATAGTCCGGAAAAATTTTAGGCGATCAGGGTCCGCGGCTCCCCGGACCACTTGGAAGGCGTGGGTATAGCAAACGAAAATATGGGAATCGGGCGTAATTCTAGTTTTTTGGCCGAAAAATGCAAAAAATGAGAAACAATGATGGCGGGGCGGTTACTATGGTTCCTTAGGTCGTATTTGACGGACCGGAAAATGTTTACGCGATCGGGGTCCGGGGTTCCCGGAACCACTTGGAAGGGTGGGCAATAGCACACAAAAATATTGTAATCGGGCGGAATTCTAGTTTTTTGGCCGAAAAACGCAACAAATGAGGAATGATCATGGCTGGGTGGTGACTATGGTTCCTTAGGTCGTATTTGATAGTCCGAAAAAATTTTTAGGCGATAGGGGTCCGGAGTTCCCAGGTTCACTTGGAAGGCGTGGGCTATAGGACACGAAAATATGGGAATCGCGCGGAATTCTAGTTTTTTGGCCGAAAAACAGAAAAAACTAGGAACGATCATGGCTGGGTGGTGACTATGGTTCCTTAGGTCTTATTTGATAGTCCGGAAAAATTTTAGGCGATAGGGGTCCGGAGACCCGGGACCACTCGGAAGGCGTGGGCTATAACACACAAAAATATGGGATCGCGCGGAATTCTATTTGTTTGGCCGAAAAACACAAAAAATGAGGAACGATCATGGCGGGGCAGATACTATGGTTCCTTAGGTCGTATTTGATAGTCCGGAAAAATCGTAGGCGATAGGGGTCAGGAGGACCTGGGACCACTCGGAAGGCGTGGGCTATAACACACAAAAATATGGGAATCGCGCGGAATTCTAGTTGTTTGGCCGAAAAACGCAAAAAAAATAAGGAACGATCATGGCGGGGCGGATACTATAGTTCCTTAGGTCGTATTTGATTGCCCGGAAAACTTTTAGGCGATCGGGGTCCGCGGCTCTTGGGACCACTCGGAATGCGTGGGTATGGCACACGAAAAAATGGGAATCGGGCGAAATTCTAGGTCTTTTTCAGTAACATGCAAAAAATGTGGAAAGATCTTGGCAGGGCGGTGACTATGGTTCCTTTGGTCTTATTTGATAGTCCGGAAAAATATTAGGCGATAGGGGTCCGGAGGTCCCGGGACCACTCGAAAGGCGTGGGATATAACACACAAAAATATGGGAATCGCGCGGAATTCTAGTTGTTTGGCCGAAAAACGCAAAAAATGAGGAACGATCATGGCGGGGTGGTTACTATGGTTCCTTAGGTCGTCTTTGATGGCCCGGAATATTTTTAGGCGATCGGGGTTCGGGGCTCCCGGGACCCCTTGGAAGGCGTGGGCTAAAGCACACGAAAATATGGAAATCGCGCGAAATTCTAGTTTTTTGGCTGAAAAACGCAAAAGACTAGGAACGATCATGGCGGGGCGGTGACTATGGTTCCTTAGGTCGTATTAGATAGTTCGGAAAATTTTTAGGCGATCCGGCTCCGAGGGGCCCGACCCACTTGGAAGTCGTTGGCGATAGCACACAAAAATATGGGAATCGGGCGGAATTCTAGTTTTTTGGCCCAAAAATGCAAAGAATGAGGAACGATCATGGCGAGGCAGTGACTATGGTTCCTTAGGTCTTAATTGATGGCCCGAAGATTTTTTAGGCGATGTGAGACCGGCGGCCCGGCCCACTCGGAAGGCATGGGCAATAGCACCAAAAATATGGTAATCGAGCGGAATTCTAGTTTTTTGGCCGAAAAATGCAATAAATGAGGAACGATCATGGCGGAGCGGTGACTATGGTTCCTTAGGTCATATTTGATGGCACGGAAAATTTTAGGCGATCGGGGTCCACGGCTCCCGGGACCACTCGGAAGGCGTAAGCTATAGCACACTAAAATATGCAAATCGCGCGGAGTTCTAGTTTTTTGGCCAAAAAATGCAAAGCATTTGGAACAATCATGGTGGGGCGGTGACTATGGTACCTTAGGTCGTATTTGATAGTCCGGAAAAATTTTAGGCGATCGAGGTCCGCGGCTCCCCGGACCACTTGGAAGGCGTGGGTATAGCACACGAAAATATGGGAATCGGGCGTAATTCTAGTTTTTTGGCCGAAAAATGCAAAAAATGAGAAACGATGATGGCGGGGTGGTTACTATGGTTCCTTAGGTCGTATTTGACGGCCCGGAAAAATTTTAGGCGATCGGGGTCCGGGGGTCCCGGAACCACTTGGAAGGGTGGGCAATAGCACACAAAAATATTGTAATCGGGCGGAATTCTAGTTTTTGGCCGAAAAACGCAACAAATGAGGAATGATCATGGCTGGGCGGTGACTATGGTTCCTTAGGTTGTATTTGATAGTCCGGAAAAATTTTAGGCTATAGGGGTCCGGAGTTCCTGAGTTCACTTGGAAGGCGTGGGCTATAGGACACGAAAATATGGAAATCGCGCGGAATTCTAGTGTTTTGGCCGAAAAACAGAAAAAACTAGGAACGATCATGGCTGGGCGGTGACTATGGTTCCTTAGGTCTTATTTAATAGTCCGGAAAAATTTTAGGCGATAGGGGTCCGGAGGTCCCGGGACCACTCGGAAGGTGTGGGCTATAACACAAAAAAATATGGCAATCGCGCGGAATTCTAGTTTTTTGGCCGAAAAATGCAAAAAATAAGGAACGATCATAGCGGGACGGATACTATGGTTCCTTAGGTCGTATTTGATAGTCCGGAAAAATTTTAGGCGATCGAGGTCCGCGGCTCCCGGGACCACTTGGAAGGCGTGGGTACAGCACACGAAAATATGGTAATCGGGCGTAATTCTAGTTTTTTGGCCGAAAAATGCAAAAAATGAGAAACGATGATGGCGGGGCGGTTACTATGGTTCCTTAGGTCGTATTTGACGGCCCGAAAAAATTTTAAGCGATCGGGGTCCGGGGGTCCCGGAACCACTTGGAAGGGTGGGCAATAGCACACAAAAATATTGTAATCGGGCGGAATTCTAGTATTTTGGCCGAAAAACGCAACAAATGAGAAATGATCATGGCTGGGTGGTGACTATGGTTCCTTAGGTCGTATTTGATAGTCCGGAAAAATTTTAGGCGATAGGGGTCCGGAGTTCCCGGGTTCACTTGGAAGCCGTGGGCTATAGGACACGAAAATATGGGAATCGCGCGAAATTCTAGTTTTTTGGCCGAAAAACAGAAAAAACTAGGAACGATCATGGCTGGGCGGTGACTATGGTTCCTTAGGTCTTATTTAATAGTCCGGAAAAAATTTAGGCGATAGGGGTCCGGAAGGCGTGGGCTATAACACGCAAAAATATGGGATCACGCGGAATTCTAGTTGTTTGGCCGAAAAACACAAAAAATGAGGAACGATCATGGCGGGGTGGATACTATGGTTCCTTAGGTCTTATTTGGTAGTCCGGAAAAAATTTAGGCGATAGGGGTCCGGAGACCCGGGACCACTCGGAAGGCGTGGGCTATAACACACAAAAATATGGGATCGCGCGGAATTCTAGTTGTTTGGCCGAAAAACACAAAAAATGAGGAACGATCATGGCGGGGCGGATACTATGGTTCCTTAGGTCATATTTGATAGTCCGGAAAAATTTTAGGCGATAGGTGTCCGGAGGTCCCGGGACCACTCGGAAGGTGTGGGCTATATCACACAAAAATATGGCTATCGCGCGGAATTCTAGTTGTTTGGCCGAAAAACGCAAAAAATAAGGAACGATCATGGCGGGACGGATACTATGGTTCCTTAGGTCGTATTTGATTGCTCGGAAAATTTTAGGCGATCGGAGTCCGCGGCTCTTGGGACTACTCGGAATGCGTGGGTATAGCACACGAAAATATGGGAATCGGGCGAAATTCTAGGTCTTTTTCAGTTACATGCAAAAAATGTGGAAAGATCTTGACAGGGCGGTGACTATGGTTCCTTTGGTCTTATTTGATAGTCCGGAAAAATATTAGGCGATAGGGGTCCGGAGGTCCCGGGACCACTCGGAAGGCGTGGACTATAACACACAAAAATATGGGAATCGCGCGGAATTCTTGTTGTTTGGCCGAAAAATGCAAAAAATGAGGAACGATCATGGTGGGGCGGATACTATGGTTCCTTAGGTCTTCTTTGATAGTCCGAAAAAATTTTAGGCGATAGGGGTCCGGAGGTCCCGGGAACACTCGGAAGGCGTGGGCTATAACACACAAAAATATGGGAATCGCTCGGAATTCTAGTTGTTTGGCCGAAAAATGCAAAAAATGAGGAACAATCATGGCGGGGTGGATACTATGGTTCCTTAGGTCGTATTTGATAGTCCGGAAAAATTTTAGGCGATAAGGGTCAGGAGGTCCCGGGACCACTCGGAAGGCGTGGGCTATAACACACAAAAATATGGGAATCGCGCTGAATTCTAGTTGTTTGGCCGAAAAACGCAAAAATGAGAAACGATCATGGTGGGGTGGTTACTATGGTTCCTTAGGTCATATTTGATGGCCCGGAAAATTTTAGGCGATCGGGGTCCACGGCTCCCGGGACCACTCGGAAGGTGTTAGCTATAGCACACTAAAATATGCAAATCGCGCGGAGTTCTAGTTGTTTGGCCGAAAAATGCAAAGCATTTGGAACGATCATGGTGGGGCGGTGACTATGGACCTTAGGTCGTATTTGATAGTCCGGAAAAATTTTAGGCGATCAGGGTCCGCGGCTCCCCGGACCAATTGGAAGGCGTGGGTATAGCACACGAAAATATGGAAATCGGGCGTAATTCTAGGTCTTTTTCACTAACATGCAAAAAATGTGGAAAGATCTTGACAGGGCGGTGACTATGGTTCCTTTGGTCTTATTTGATAGTCCAGAAAAATATTAGGCGATAGGGGTCCGGAGGTCCCGGGACCACTCGGAAGGCGTGGGCTATAACACACAAAAATATGGGAATCGTGCGAAATTGTAGTAATTTGGCCGAAAAACGAAAAAAACTAGGAACGATCATTGCTGGGCGGTGACTATGGTTCCTTAGGTCTTATTTGATAGTCCGGAAAAATATTAGGCGATAGGGGTCCGGAGGTCCCGGGACCACTCGGAAGGCGTGGGCTATAACACACAAAAATATGGGAATCGCGCGGAATTCTAGTTGTTTGGCCAAAAAATGCAAAAAATGAGGAACGATCATGGCGGGGCGGATACTATGGTTCCTTAGGTCGTATTTGATAGTCCGGAAATATTTTAGGCGATAGGGGTCAGGAGGTCCCGGGACCACTCGGAAGGCGTGGGCTATAACACACAAAAAATGGGAATCGCGCGGAATTCTAGTTGTTTGGCCGAAAAACGCAAAAAATGAGGAACGATCATGGCGGGGTGGTTACTATGGTTCCTTAGGTCGTATTTGATGGCCCGGAAAATTTTTAGGCGATCGGGGTTCGGGGTTCCCGGGAACCCTTGGAAGGCGTGGGCTAAAGCACACGAAAATATGGAAATCGCGCGGAATTCTAGTTTTTTGGCTGAAAAACGCAAAAGACTAGGAACGATCATGACGGGGCAGTGACTATGGTTCCTTAGGTTGTATTTGATAGTACGAAAAAATTTTAGGCGATCCGGCTCCGGCGGGCCCGACCCACTCGGAAGGCGTGGGCGATAGCACACAAAAATATGGGAATCGGGCGGAATTCTAGTTTTTTGGCCGAAAAATGCAAAAAATGAGGAACGATCATAGCGAGGCGGTGACTATGGTTCCTTAGGTCCTAATTGATGGCCCGGAAATTTTTTAGGCGATCCGAGTCCGGCGGCCTGGCCCACTCGGAAGGCGTGGGCAATAGCACACAAAAATATGGTAATCGAGCGGAATTCTAGTTTTTTGGACGAAAAATGCAATAAACGAGGAAGGATCATGGCGGGGCGGTGACTATGGTTCCTTAGGTCGTATTTGATGGCCCAGAAAATTTTAGGCGATCGGGGTCCACGGCTCCCGGGACCACTCGGAAGGCGTAAGCTATAGCACACTAAAATATGCAAATCGCGCGGAGTTCTAGTTTTTTGGCCGAAAAATGCAAAGCATTTGGAACGATCATGGTGGGGCGGTGACTATGGTACCTTAGGTCGTATTTGATAGTCCGGAAAAATTTTAGGCGATCAGGGTCCGCGGCTCCCCGGACCAATTGGAAGGCGTGGGTATAGCACACGAAAATATGGGAATCGGGCGTAATTCTAGGTCTTTTTCACTAACATGCAAAAAATGTGGAAAGATCTTGACAGGGCGGTGACTATGGTTCCTTTGGTCTTATTTGATAGTCCAGAAAAATATTAGGCGATAGGGGTCCGGAGGTCCCGGGACCACTCGGAAGGCGTGGGCTATAACACACAAAAATATGGGAATCGTGCGAAATTGTAGTAATTTGGCCGAAAAACGCAAAAAATGAGGAACGATCATGGCGGGGCGGTGACTATGGTTCCTTAGGTCTTATTTGATAGTCCATAAAAATATTAGGCGATAGGGGTCCGGAGGTCCCGGGACCACTCGGAAGGCGTGGGCTATATAACACATAAAAATATGGGAATCGCGCGGAATTCTAGTTGTTTGGCCGAAAAACGCAAAAAATGAGGAACGATCATGGCGGGGCGGATACTATGGTCCCTTAGGTCGTATTTGATAGTCCGGAAATATTTTAGGCGATAGGGGTCAGGAGGTCCCGGGACCACTCGGAAGGCGTGGGCTATAACACACAAAAAATGGGAATCGCACGGAATTCTAGTTGTTTGGCCGAAAAACGCAAAAAATGAGGAACGATCATGGCGGGGTGGTTACTATGGTTCCTTAGGTCGTATTTGATGGCCCGGAAAATTTTTAGGCGATCAGGGTTCGGGGTTCCCGGGAACCCTTGGAAGGCGTGGGCTAAAGCACACGAAAATATGGAAATCGCGCGAAATTCTAGTTTTTTGGCTGAAAAATGCAAAAGACTAGGAACGATCATGACGGGGCGGTGACTATGGTTCCTTAGGTCGTATTTAATAGTACGAAAAATTTTTAGGCGATCCGGCTCCGGCGGGCCCGACCCACTCGGAAGGCGTGGGCGATAGCACACAAAAATATCGGAATCGGGCGGAATTCTAGTTTTTTGGCCGAAAAATGCAAAAAATGAGGAACGATCATAGCGAGGCGGTGACTATGGTTCCTTAGGTCCTAATTGATGGCCCGAAAATTTTTTAGGCGATCCGAGTCCGGCGGCCTGGCCCACTCGGAAGGCGTGGGCAATAGCACACAAAAATATGGTAATCGAGCGGAATTCTAGTTTTTTGGACGAAAAACGCAATAAACGAGGAACGATCATGGCTGGGCGGTGACTATGGTTCCTTAGGTCGTATTTGATGGCCCAGAAAATTTTAGGCGATCGGGGTCCACGGCTCCCTGGACCACTCGGAAGGCGTAAGCTATATCACAGTAAAATATGCAAATCGCGCGGAGTTCTAGTTTTTTGGCCGAAAAATGCAAAGCATTTGGAACGATCATGGTGGGGCGGTTACTATGTTTCCTTAGGTCGTATTTGACGGCCCGAAAAGATTTTAGGAGATCGGGGTCCGGGGGTCCCGGAACCACTTGGAAGGGTGGGCAATAGAAAACAAAAATATTGTAATCGGTCGGCATTCTAGTTCTTTGGCCGAAAAACGCAACAAATGAAGAATGATCATCGCTGGGCGGTGACTATGGTTCCTTAGGTCATATTTGATTGTCCAGAAAACTTTTAGGCGATAGGGGTTCGGGGTTCCCGGGACCCCTTGGAAGGCGTGGGCTAAAGCACACGAAAATATGGAAATCGCGCGGAATTCTAATTTTTTGGCTGAAAAATGCAAAAGACTAGGAACGATCATGGCGGGGCGGTAACTATGGTTCCTTAGGTCGTATTTGATTGTCCGAAATTTTTTTAGCGATCTGGCTCCGGGGGGCCCGACCCACTTGGAAGGCGTGGGCGATAGCACACAAAAATATGGGAATCGGGCGGAATTCTAGTTTTTGGCAAAAAAATGCAAAATATGAGGAACGATCATGGCGAGGCGGTGACTATGGTTCCTTATGTCCTAATTGATGGCCCGAAAATTTTTTAGGCGATCCGAGTCCGGGGGCCCGGCCCACCCGGAAGGCGTAAGCTATAGCACACTAAAATATGCAAGTCGCGCGGAGTTCTAGTTTTTTGGCCGAAAAATGCAAAGCATTTGGAACGATCATGGTGGGGCGGTGACTATGGTACCTTAGGTCGTATTTGATAGTCCAGAAAATTTTTAGGCGATCGGGGTCCGCGGCTCCTCGGACCACTTGGAAGGCGTGGGTATAGCACACGAAAATATGGGAATCGGGCGTAATTCTAGTTTTTTGGCCGAAAAATGCAAAAAATGAGAAACGATGATGGCGGGGCGGTTACTATAGTTCCTTAGGTCGTATTTGACGTCCCGGAAAAATTTTAGGCGATCGGAGTCCAGGGGTCCCGGAACCACTTGGAAGGGTGGGCAATAGCAAACAAAAATATTGTAATCGGGCGGAATTCTTGTTTTTTGGCCGGAAAATGCAACAAATGAGGAATGATCATGGCTGGGCGGTGACTATGGTTCCTTAGGTCGTATTTGATAGTCCGGAAAAATTTTAGGCGATTGGCGTCCGGAGTTCCCGGGTTCACTTGGAAGGCGTGGGCTATAGGACACGAAAATATGGGAATCGCACGGAATTCTAGTTTATTGGCCGAAAAATGGAAAAAACTAGGAACGATCATGGATGGGCGGTGACTATGGTTCCTTAGGTCTTATTTGATAGTCCGAAAAAATTTTAGGCGATAGGGGACCGGAGACCCGGGACCACTCGGAAGTCGTTGGCTATAACACACAAAAATATGGGAATCGCGCGGAATTCTAATTGTTAGGCCGAAAAATGCAAAACTTGAGGAACGATAATGGCGGGGCGGATACTATGGTTCCTTAGGTCGTATTTGATTGCCCGAAAAAATTTTAGGCGATCCAGGTCTGCGGCTCTTGGGACCACTCGGAATGCGTGGGTATAGCACACGAAAATATGGGAATCGGGCGAAATTTCAGGACTTTTTCAGTAACATGCAAAAAATGTGGAAATATCTTGGCAGGGCGGTGACTATGGTTCCTTTGGTCTTATTTGATAGTCCGGAAAAATATTAGGCGATATGGGTCCGGAGGTCCCGGGACCACTCGGAAGGCGTGGGCTATAGCACACAAAAATATGGGAATCGCGCGGAATTCTAGTTGTTTGGCCGAAAAACGCAAAAAATGAGGAACGATCATGGCAGGGTGGTTACTATGGTTCCTTAGGTCGTATTTGATGGCCCGAAAAATTTTTAGGCGATCGGGGTTCGGGGTTCCCGGGACCCCTTGGAAGGCGTGGGCTAAATCACACGAAAATATGGAAATCGCGCGGAATTCTATCTTTTTGGCCGAAAAATGCAAAAAATGAGAAACGATGATGGTGGGGCGGTTAGTATAATTCATTTGGTCGTATTTGACGGCCCGGAAAAATTTTAGGCGATCGGGGTCTGGGGGTCCCGGAACCACTTGGAAGGGTGGGCAATAGCAAACAAAAATATTGTAATCGGGCGGAATTCTAGTTTTTTGGCCGAAAAACGCAACAAATGAGGAATGATCATGGCTGGGCGGTGACTATGGTTCCTTAGGTCGTATTTGATAGTCCGGAAAAATTTTGGGCGATAGGGGTCCGGAGTTCCCGGGTTCACTTGGAAGGCGTGGCCTATAGGACACGAAAATATGGGAATCGCGCGGAATTCTCATTTTTTGGCCGAAAAACAGAAAAAACTAGGAACGATCATGGCTGGGCGGTGACTATGGTTCCTTAGGTCTTATTTGATAGTCCAAAAAGTTTTTAGGCGATCCGAGCCCAGCGGCCTGGCCCACTCGGAAGGAGTGGGCAATAGCACACAAAAATATGGTAATCGAGCGGAATTCTAGTTTTTTGGCCGAAAAACGCAATAAATGAGGAACGATCATGGCGTGGCAGTGACTATGGTTCCTTAGGTCGTATTTGATGGCCCGGAAAATTTTAGGCGATCGGGGTCCACGGCTCCCGGGACCACTCGGAAGGCGTAAGCTATAGCACACTAAAATATGCAAATCGCGCGAAGTTCTAGTTTTTTGGCCGAAAAATGCAAAGCATTTGGAACGATCATGGTGGGGCGGTGACTATGGTACCTTAGGTCGTATTTGATAGTCCCGACAAATTTTAGGCGATCGGGGTCCGCGACTCCCCGGACCACTTGGAAGGCGTGGGTATAGCACACGAAAATACGGGAATCGGGTGTAATTCTAGTTTTTTGGCCGAAAAATGCAAAAAATGAGAAACGATGATGGCGTGGCAGTTACTATAGTTCCTTAGGTCGTATTTGACGGCTCAGAAAAATTTTAGGCGATCGGGGTCCGTGGGTCCCGGAACCACTTGGAAGGGTGGGCAATAGCAAACAAAAATATTGTAATCGGGCGGAATTCTAGTTTTTTGGCCGAAAAATGCAACAAATGAGGAATGATCATGGCTGGGCGGTGACTATGGTTCCTTAGGTCGTATTTGATAGTCCGGAAAAATTTTAGGTGATAGGGGTCCGGAGTTCCCGGGTTCACTTGGAAGGCGTGGGCTATAGGACACGAAAATATGGGAATCGCGCGGAATTCTAGTTTTTTGGCCGAAAAATGGAAAAAACCAGGAAAGATCATGGCTGGGCGGTTACTATAGTTCCTTAGGTCTTATTTGACGGCCCGGAAAAATTTTAGGCGATCGGGGTCCGGGGGTCCCGGAACCACTTGGAAGGGTGGGCAATAGCAAACAAAAATATTGTAATCGGGCGGAATTCTAGTTTTTTGGCCGAAAAACGCAACAAATGAGGAATGATCATGGCTGGGCGGTGACTATGGTTCCTTAGGTCGTATTTGATGGTCCGGAAAAATTTTAGGCGATAGGGGTCCGGAGTTCCCGGGTTCACTTGGAAGGCGTGGGCTATAGGACACGAAAATATGGGAATCGCGCGGATTTCTAGTTGTTTTGCCCAAAAACGCAAAAAATAAGGAACGATCATGGCGGGGCCGATACTATGGTTCCTTAGGTCGTATTTGATTGCCCGGAAAAATTTTAGGCGATCGGGGTCCGCGGCTCTTGGGACCACTCGGAAGGCGTGGTCAATAGCACACGAAAATATGGGAATCGGGCGAAATTCTAGGTCTTTTTCAGTAACATGCAAAAAATTTGGAAAGATCTTGGCAGGGCGGTGACTATGGTTCCTTTGGTCTTATTTGATATTCCGGAAAAATATTAGGCGATAGGGGTCCGGAGGTCCCGGGACCACTCGGAAGGCGTGGGCTATAACACACAAAAATATGGGAATCGCGCGGAATTCTAGTTGTTTGGCCGAAAAACACAAAAAATGAGTAAGGATCATGGCGGGGCGGATACTATGGTTTCTTAGGTCGAATTTAATAGTCCGGAAAAATATTAGGCGATAGGGGTCCGGACGTCCCGGGACCACTCGGAAGGCGTGGGCTATAACACACAAAAATATGGGAATCGCGCGGAATTCTAGTTGTTTGGCCGAAAAATGCAAAAAATGAGTAACGATCATGGCGGGGCAGATACAATGGTTCCTTAGGTCGTATTTGGTAGTCTGGAAAAATTTTAGGCGATAGGGGTCAGGAGGTCCCGGGACCACTCGGAAGGCGTGGGCTATAACACACAAAAATATGGGAATCGAGCGGAATTCTAGTTGTTTGGCCGAAAAACGCAAAAAATGAGGAACGATCATGGCGGGGCGGTGACTATGGTTCCTTAGGTCATATTTGATAGTCTGTAAAATTTTTAGGCGATCCGGCTCCGGGGGGCCCGACCCACTCGGAAGGCGTGGGCGATAGCACAGCAAAATATGGGAATCGGGCGGAATTCTAGTTTTTTGGGAAAAAAATGCAAAAAATGAGGAACGATCATGGGAGGCGGTGACTATGGTTCCTTAGGTCCTAATTGATGGCCCGAAAATTATTTTGGAGATCCGAGTCCGGCGGCCCGGCCCACTCGGAAGGCGTGGGCAATAGCACACAAAAATATGGTAATCGAGCGGAATTCTAGTTTTTTGGACGAAAAACGCAATAAATGAGGAACGATCATGGCAGGGAGGTGACTATGGTTCCTTAGGTCGTATTTGATGGCCTGGAAAATTTTAGGCGATCGGGGTCCATGGCTCCCGGGACCACTCAGAAGGCGTAAGCTATATAGCACACTAAAATATGCAAATCGCGCGGAGTTCTAGTTTTTTGGCCTAAAAATGCAAAGCATTTGGAACGATCATGGTGGGGCGGTGACTATGGTACCTTTGGTCGTATTTGATAGTCCGAAAAAATTTTAGGCGATCGGGGTCCGCGGCTCCCCGGACCACTTGGAAGGCGTGGGTATAGCACACGAAAATATGGGAATCGGGCGTAATTCTAGTTTTTTGGCCGAAATATGCAAAAAATGAGAAACGATGATAGCGGGGCGGTTACTATGGTTCCTTAGGTTGTATTTGACGGCCCAGAAAAATTTTAGGCGATCAGGGTCCGGGGGTCCCGGAACCATTTGGAAGGGTGGGCAATAGCACACAAAAATATTATAATCGGGCGGAATTCTAGTTTTTTGGCCGAAAAATGCAACAAATGAGGCATGATCATGGCTGGGCGGTGACTATGGTTCCTAAGGTCATATTTGATAGTCCGGAAAAATTTTAGGCGATAGGGGTCCTGAGGTCCCTGGACCACTCGGAAGGTGTGGGCTATAACACACAAAAATATGGGAATCGCGCGAATTCTAGTTGTTTGGCCGAAAAACGCAAAAAATGAGGAACGATCATGGCGAGGCAGTGACTATGGTTCCTTAGGTCCTAATTGATGGCCCGAAAATTTTTTAGGCGATCCGAGTCCGGCGGCCCGGCCCACTCGGAAGGCGTGGGCAATAGCCCACAAAAATATGGTAATCGAGCGGAATTCTAGTTTTTTGGCCGAAAAACGCAATAAATGAGGAAAGATCATGGCGGGGCGGTGACTATGGTTCCTTAGGTCGTATTTGATGGCCCGAAAAATTTTAGGCGATCGGGGTCCACGGCTCCCGGGACCACTCGGAAGGCGTAAGCTATAGCACACTAAAATATGCAAATCGCGCGGAGTTCTAGTTTTTTGGCCGAAAAATGCAAAGCATTTGGAACGATCATGGTGGGGCGGTGACTATGGTACCTTAGGTCGTATTTGATAGTCCGGAAAAATTTTAGGCGATCGGGGTCCGCGGCTCCCCGGACCACTTGGAAGGGGCGGGTATAGCACACGAAAATATGGGAATCGGGCGTAATTCTAGTTTTTTGGCCGAAAAATGCAAAAAATGAGAAACGATGATGGCGGGGCAGTTACTATGGTTCCTTAGGTCGTATTTGACGGCCCGGAAAAATTTTAGGCGATCGGGGTCCGGGGGTCCCGGAACCACTTGGAAGGGTGGGCAATAGCACACAAAAATATTATAATCGGGCGGAATTCTACTTTTTTGGCCGAAAAACGCAACAAATGAGGAATGATCATGGCTGGGCGGTGACTATGGTTCCTTAGGTCATATTTGATAGTCCGAAAAAATTTTAGGCGATAGGGGTCCGGATTTCTCGGGTTCACTTGGAAGGCGTGGACTATAGGACACGAAAATATGGGAATCTCGCAGAATTCTCATTTTTGGCCGAAAAACGGAAAATACTAGGAACGATCATGGCTGGGCGGTGACTATGGTACCTTAGGTCGTATTTGATAGTCCGAAAAACTTTTAGGCGATCGGGGTCCGCGGCTCCCCGGACCACTTGGAAGGCGTGGGTATAGCACACGAAAATATGGAATCGGGCGTAATTCTAGTTTTTTGGCCGAAATATGCAAAAAATGAGAAACGATGATGGCGGGGCGGTTACTATGGTTCCTTAGGTCGTATTTGACGGCCCAGAAAACTTTTAGGCGATCGGGGTCCGGGGGTCCCCGGAACCATTTGGAAGGGTGGGCAATAGCACACAAAAATATTGTAATCGGGCGGAATTCTAGTTTTTTGGCCGAAAAATGCAACAAATGAGGAATGATCATGGCTGGGCGGTGACTATGGTTCCTTAGGTCATATTTGATAGTCCGGAAAAATTTTAGGCGATAGGGGTCCTGAGGTCCCTGGACCACTCGGAAGGTAACACACAAAAATATGGGAATCGCGCGAATTCTAGTTGTTTGGCCGAAAAATGCAAAAAATGAGGAATGATCATGGCGAGGCAGTGACTATGGTTCCTTAGGTTCTAATTGATGGCCCAAAAATTCTTTAGGCGATCCGAGTCCGGCGGCCCGGCCCATTCGGAAGGCGT
This sequence comes from Nicotiana tabacum, assembly GCF_000715075.1. Classification (NCBI taxonomy): domain Eukaryota; kingdom Viridiplantae; phylum Streptophyta; class Magnoliopsida; order Solanales; family Solanaceae; genus Nicotiana; species Nicotiana tabacum. The sequence goes on along the minus strand of NW_027438342.1, from coordinate 91,107 downwards.
GGGCAATAGCACACAAAAATATGGTACTCCAGCGGAATTCTAGTTTTTTGGCCGAAAAACGCAATAAATGAGGAACGATCATGGCGGGGCGGTGACTATGGTTCCTTAGGTCGTATTTGATGGCCCGGAAAATTTTAGGCGATCGGGGTCCACGGCTCCCGGGACCACTCGGAAGGCGTAAGCTATAGCACACTAAAATAATCAAATCGCGCGGAGTTCTAGTTTTTTGGCCGAAAAATGCAAAGCATTTGGAACGATCATGGTGGGGCGGTGACTATGGTACCTTAGGTCGTATTTGATAGTCTGGAAAATTTTTAGGGGATCGGGGTCCGCGGCTCCCCGGACCACTTGGAAGGCGTGGGTATAGCACACGAAAATATGGGAATCGGGCGTAATTCTAGTTTTTTGGCCGAAAAATGCAAAAAATGAGAAACGATGATGGCGGGGCAGTTACTATGGTTCCTTAAGTCGTATTTGACAGCCCGGAAAAATTTTAGGCGATCGGGGTCCGGGGGTCCCGGAACCACTTGGAAGGGTGGGCAATAGCACACAAAAATATTGTAATCGGGCGGAATTCTAGTTTTTTTGCCGAAAAATGCAACAAATGAGGAATGATCATGGCAGGGCGGTGACTATGGTTCCTTAGGTCATATTTGATAGTCCAAAAAAATTTTAGGCGATAGGGGTCCGGATTTCCCGGGTTCACTTGGAAGGCGTGGGCTATAGGACACGAAAATATGGGAATCTCGCGGAATTCTAATATTTTGGCCGAAAAACGGAAAAAACTAGGAACGATCATGGCTGGGCAGTGACTATGGTTCCTTAGGTATTATTTGATAGTCCAGAAAAATTTTAGGCGATAGGAGTCCGGAGACCCGGGACCACTCGGAAGGCGTGGGCTATAACACACAAAAATATGGTAATCGGGCGGAATTCTAGTTTTTTGGCCGAAAAATGCAACAAATGAGGAATGATCATGGCTGGGCGGTGACTATGGTTCCTTAGGTCATATTTGATAGTCCGGAAAAATTTTAGGCGATAGGGGTCCTGAGGTCCCTGGACCACTCGGAAGGTGTGGGCTATAACACACAAAAATATGGGAATCGCGCTAATTCTAGTTGTTTGGCCGAAAAACGCAAAAAATGAGGAACGATCATGGAGAGGCAGTGACTATAGTTCCTTAGGTCCTAATTGATGGCCCGAAAATTTTTTAGGCAATCCGAGTCCGGCAGCCCGGCCCACTCGGAAGGCGTGGGCAATAGCACACAACAATATGGTAATCGAGCGGAATTCTTTTTTTTGGCCGAAAAACGCAATAAATGAGGAACGATCATGGCGGGGCGGTGACTGTGGTTCCTTAGGTCGCATTTTATGGCCCGGAAAATTTTAGGCGATCGGGGTCCACGGCTCCCGGGACCACTCGGAAGGCGTAAGCTATAGCACACTAAAATATGCAAATCGCGCGGAGTTCTAGTTTTTTGGCCGAAAAATGCAAAGCATTTGGAACGATCATGGTGGGGCGGTGACTATGGTACCTTAGGTCGTATTTGATAGTCCGGAAAAATTTTAGGCGATCGGGGTCCGCGGCTCCCCGGACCACTTGGAAGGCGTGGGTATAGCACACGAATATATGGGAATCGGGCGTAATTCTAGTTTTTTGGCCGAAAAATGCAAAAAATGAGAAACGATGATGGCGGGGCGGTTACTATGGTTCCTTAGGTCGTATTTGACGGCCCGAAAAAATTTTAGGCGATCGGGGTCCGGGGGTCCCGGAACCACTTGGAAGGGTGGGCAATAACACACAACAATATTGTAATCGGGCGGAATTCTAGTTTTTTGGCCGAAAAATGCAACAAATGAGGAATGATCATGGCTGGGCGGTGACTATGGTTCCTTAGGTCATATTTGATAGTCCGAAAACTTTTTAGGCGATAGGGGTCCGGAGTTCCCGGGTTCACTTGGAAGGCGTGGGCTATAGGACACGAAAATATGGGAATCGCGCGGAATTCTAGTTTTTTGGCCGAAAAATGGAAAAAACTAGGAACGATCATGGCTGGGTAGTGACTATGGTTTCTTAGGTATTATTTGATAGTCCGGAAAAATTTTAGGCGATAGGAGTCCGGAGACCCGGGACCACTCGGAAGGCGTGGGCTATAACACACAAAAATATGGGATAGCGCGGAATTCTAGTTGTTTGGCCGAAAAACGCAAAAAATGTGGAAATATCTTGGCAGGGCGGTGACTATGGTTCCTTTGGTATTATTTGATAGTCCGGAAAAATATTAGGCGATAGGGGTCCGGAGGTCCCGGGACCACTCGGAAGGCGTGGGCTATAACACACAAAAATATGGGAATCGCGCGGAATTCTAGTTGTTTGGCCGAAAAATGCAAAAAATGAGGAACGATCATGGCGGGGCGGATACTATGGTTCCTTAGGTCATATTTGATAGTCCGGAAAAATATTAGGCGATAGGGGTCCGGAGACCCGAGACCACTCGGAAGGCGTGGACTATAACACACAAAAATATGGAATCGCGCGGAATTCTAGTTGTTTGGCCGAAAAACGCAAAAAATGAGAAACGATCATGGCGGGGCGGATACTATGGTTCCTTAGGTCGTATATGATAGTCCAGAAGAAGTTTAGGCGATAGGGGTCCGGAGGTCCCGGGACCACTCGGAAGGTGTGGGCTAACACACAAAAATATGGGAATCGCGCGAAATTCTAGTTGTTTGGCCGAAAAACGCAAAAAATAAGGAACGATCATGGCAGGGCGGATACTATGGTTCCTTAGGTCGTATTTGATTTCCCGGAAATATTTTAGGCGATCGTGGTCCGCGGCTCTTGGGACCACTCGGAATGCGTGGGTATAGCACATGAAAATATGGGAATCGGGCGAAATTCTAGGTCTTTTTCAGTAACATGCAAAAAATGTGGAAAGATCTTGGTAGGGCGGTGACTATGGTTCCTTTGGTCTTATTTGATAGTCCGGAAAAATATTAGGCGATAGGGGTCCGGAGGTCCCGGGAACACTCGGAACGCGTGGGCTATAACACACAAAAATATGGGAATCGCGCGGAATTCTAGTTGTTTGGCCGAAAAACGCAAACAATGAGTAACGATCATGGCGGGGGGAATACTATGGTTCCTTAGGTCGTATTTGATAGTACGGAAAAATTTTAGGCAAAAGGGGTCAGGAGGTCCCGGGACCACTCGGAAGGCGTGGGCTATAACACACAAAAATATGGGAATCGAGCGGAATTCTAGTTGTTTGGCCGAAAAATGCAAAAAATGAGGAACAATCATGGCGGGGTGGTTACTATGGTTCCTTAGTTCGTATTTGATGGCCCGAAATTTTTATAGGCGATCGGGGTTCGGGGTTCCCGGGACCCCTTGGAAGGCGTGGGCTAAAGCACACGAAAATATGGAAATCGCGCGGAATTCTAGTTTTTTGGCTGAAAAATGCAAAAGACTAGGAACGATGATTGCGGGGCGGTGACTATGGTTCCTTAGGTCGTATTTGATAGTGTAGAAAAGTTTTAGGCGATCCGGCTCCGGGGGGCCCGACCCACTTGGAAGGCGTGGGCGATAGCACTGCAAAATATGGGAATCAGGCGGAATTCTAGTTTTTTGGCGAAGAAATGCAAAAAATGATGAACGATCATGGGAGGAGGTGACTATGGTTCCTTAGGTCCTAATTGATGGCCCGAAATATTTTTTGGCGGCCCGGCCCACTCGGAAGGCGTGGGCAATAGCACACAAAAATATGGTAATCGAGTTAAATTCTAGTTTTTTGGACGAAAAACGCAATAAATGAGGAACGATCATGGAAGGGCGGTGACTATGGTTCCTTAGGTCGTATTTGATGGCCCGGAAAATTTTAGGCGATCGGGGTCCACGGCTCCCGGGACCACTCAGAAGGCGTAAGCTATATAACACACTAAAATATGCAAATCGCGCGGAGTTCTAGTTTTATGGCCGAAAAATGCAAAGCATTTGGAACGATCATGGTGGGGCAGTGACTATGGTACCTTAGGTCGTATTTGATAGTCCGGAAAAATTTTAGGCGATCGGGGTCCGCGGCTCCCCGGACCACTTGGAAGGCGTGGGTATGCCTTTCGAGTGGTCCCGGGACCTCCAGACCTCTATCGCCTAATATTTTTCCAAACTATCAAATAAGACCAAAGGAACCATAGTCACCACCCAGCCAAGATCTTTCAACATTTTTTGAATGTTACTGAAAAAGACCTAGAATTTCGCCCGATTCCCATATTTTCTTGTGCTATACCCACGCATTCCGAGTGGTCCCAAGAGCCGTGGACCCCGATCGCCTAAAATTTTTCCGGGCAATCAAATACGACCTAAGGAACCATAGTATCCGCCCCGCCATGATCGTTCCTTATTTTTTGCGTTTTTCGGCCAAACAACTAGAATTCCGCGCGATTCCCATATTTTTGTGTGTTATAGCCCACACCTTCCGAGTGGTCCCGGGACCTCAGGACCCCTATCGCCTAAAATTTTTCCGGACTATCAAATATGACCTAAGAAACCATAGACACCGCCCAGCCATGATCATTCCTGATTTGTTGCGTTTTTCGGCCAAAAAACTAGAATTCCGCCCGATTACAATATTTTTGTGTGCTATTGCCCAACCTTCCCAGTGGTTCCGGGACCCCCGGACCTCGATCGCCTAAAATTTTTCCGGGCCGTCAAATACAACCTAAGGAACCATAGTAACCTCCCCGCCATCATGGTTTCTCATTTTTTGCATTTTTCGGCCAAAAAACTAGAATTACGCCCGATTCCCATATTTTCGTGTGCTATACCCACTCCTTCCAAGTGGTCCGGGGAGCCGCGGACCCCGATCGCCTAAAATTTTTCCGGACTACCTAATATGACCTAAGGTACCATAGTCACCGCCACACCATGATCGTTCCAAATGCTATGCATTTTTTGGCCAAAAAACTAGAACTCCGCGCGATTTGCATATTTTCGTGTGCTATGGCTTACGCCTTCCGAGTGGTCCCGGGAGCCGTGGACCCCGATCGCCTAAAATTTTTCGGGCCATCAAATAAGACCTAAGGAACCATAGTCACCGCCCCGCCATGATCGTTCCTCATTTATTGCGTTTTTCGGCCAAAAAACTAGAATTTCGCTCGATTACCATATTTTTGTGTGCTATTGCCCACGCCTTCCGAGTAGGCCGGGCCGCCGGACTCGGATCGCCTAAAAAATTTTCGGCCCATCAATTAGGACATAAGGAACCATAGTCACCACCTCGCCATGATCGTTCCTCATGTTTTGCCTTTTTTGGCCAAAAAAATAGAATTCCGCCCGATTCCCATATTTTTGTGTGCTATCGCCCACGCCTTCCGAGTGGGTCGGGCCCCCCGGAGCCGGATCGCCTAAAAATTTTCCGGACTATCAAATACGACCTAAGGAACCATAGTCACCGCCCCGCCATGATCGTTCCTAGTCTTTTGCATTTTTCAGCCAAAAAACTAGAATTCCGCGCGATTTCCATATTTTCGTGTGCTATACGCCTTCCAAGGGGTCCCGGGAACCCCGAACCCCGATCGCCTAAAAATTTTCCGGGCCATCAAATACGACCTAAGGAACCATAGTATCCACCCCGCCATGATCGTTCCTTATTTTTTGTGTTTTTTGGCCAAACAACTAGAATTCCGCGCGGTTCCCATATTTTCGTGTGCTATATCCCACGCCTTCCGAGTGGGCCGTGCCCACCGCACTCTGATCACCTAAAAAGTTTTTGGGCCATCAAATAAGACCTAAGGAACCATAGTCACCTTCCCGCCATGATCGTTTCTCATTTTTTGCATTTTTCGGCCAAACAACTAGAATTCCGCCCGATTCCCATATTTTCGTGTGCTATACCCACGCCTTACAAGTGGTCCCGGGTCTCAGGACCCCTATCGCCAAAAAATTTTCCGGACTATCAAATGAGACCTAAGGAACCATAGTCACCGCCCAGCCATGATCGTTCCTTATTTTTTGCCTTTTTCGGCCAAACAACTAGAATTCCGCGCGATTCCCATATGTTGTGTGTTATAGCCCACGCCTTCCGAGTGGTCCCGGGACCTCCTGACCCCTATTGCCTAAAATTTTTTCGGACTATCAAATACGACCTAAGGAACCATAGTATCCGCCCCGCCATGATCGTTCCTTATTTTTTGCGTTTTTCGGCCAAACAACTAGAATTCCGCGCGATTCCCATATTTTTGTGTGTTATAGCCCACACCTTCCGAGTGGTCCCGGGACCTCAGGACCCCTATCGCCTAAAATTTTTCCGGACTATCAAATATGACCTAAGGAACCATAGTCACCGCCCAGCCATGATCATTCCTCATTTGTTGCATTTTTCGGCCAAAAAACTAGAATTTCGCCCGATTACCATATTTGTGTGTGCTATCGCCCACGCCTTCCGAGTGGGTCGTACCCCCCGGAGCCGGATCGCCTAAAAAATTTTCGGACTATCAAATACGACCTAAGGAACCATAGTCACCGCCCCGCCATGAACGTTCATAGTCTTTTGCATTTTTCAGCCAAAAAACTAGAATTCCGCGCGATTTCCATATTTTCGTTTGCTTTAGCCCACGCCTTCCAAGGGGTCCCGGGAACCCCGATCGCCTAAAAATTATCCGGGGCATCAAATACGACCTAAGGAACCATAGTATCCGCCCCGCCATGATCGTTTCTTATTGTTTGCATTTTTCGGCCAAACAACTAGAATTCCGCGCGATTTCCATATTTTTGTGTGTTACAGCCCATGCCTTCCGAGTGGTCTCGGGACCTCCTGACCCCTATCGCCTAAAATTTTTCCGGACTATCAAATATGACCTAAGGAACCATAGTATCCGCCCCTCCATGATCGTTCCTCTTGTTTTGCATTTTTCGGCCAAACAACTAGAATTCCGCCCGATTCACATATTTTCGTGTGCTATACCCATGCCTTACAAGTGGTCCCGGGTCTTAGGACCCCTATCGCCTAAAATATTTCCGGACTATCAAATAAGACCTAAGGAACCATAGTCACCGCATAGCCATGATCGTTCCTTAGTTTTTGTGTTTTTCGGCCAAACAACTAGAATTTCGCGCGATTCCCATATTTTTGTGTGTTATAGCCCACGCCTTCCGAGTGGTCCCAGGACCTCCTGACCCCTATCGCCTAAAATTTTTCCGGACTATCAAATACGACCTAAGGAACCATAGTATCCGCCCCGCCATGATCATTCCTCATTTGTTGCGTTTTTCGGCCAAAAAACTAGAATTCCGCCCGATTACAATATTTTTGTGTGCTATTGCCCACCTTTCCCAGTGGTTCAGGGACCCCCGGACCCCGATCGCCTAAAATTTTTCTGGGCCATCAAATACGACTTAAGGAACCATAGTAACCACCCTGCCAAGATCTTTCCACATTTTTTGCATGTTACTGAAAAAGACCTAGAATTTCGCCCGATTCCCATATTTTCGTGTGCTATACCCACGCATTCCGAGTGGTCCCAAGAGCCGCGGACCCCGATCGCCTAAAATTTTTCCGGGCAATCAAACACGACCTAAGGAATCATAGTATCCGCCCCGCCAAGATCGTTCCTTATTTTTTGCGTTTTTCTGCCAAACAACTAGAATTCCGCGCGATTCCCATATTTTTGTGTGTTATAGCCCACACCTTCCCAGTGGTCTCGGGACCTCAGGACCCCTATGGCCTAAAATTTTTCCGGACAATCAAATATGACCTAAGGAACCATACTCACCGCCCAGTCATGATCATTCCTCATTTGTTGCGTTTTTCGGCCAAAAAACTAGAATTCCGCCCGATTACAATATTTTTGTGTGCTATTGCCCAACCTTCCCAGTGGTTCCGGGACCCCCGGACCCCGATCGCCTAAAATTTTTCCGGGCCATCAAATACGACCTAAGGAACCATAGTAACCGCCCCGCCATCATGGTTTCTCAGTTTTTGCATTTTTCGGCCAAAAAACTAGAATTACGTCCGATTCCCATATTTTCGTGTGCTATACCCACTCCTTCCAAGTGGTTCGAGGAGCCGCGGACCCCGATCGCCTAAAATTTTTCCGGACTACCAAATACGACCTAAGGTACCATAGTCACCGCCACACCATGATCGTTCCAAATGCTTTGCATTTTTTGGCCAAAAAACTAGAACTCCGCGCGATTTGCATATTTTCGTGTGCTATGGCTTACGCCTTCCGAGTGGTCCCGGGAGCCGTGGACCCCGATCGCCTAAAATTTTTCGGGCCATCAAATAAGACCTAAGGAACCATAGTCACCGCCCCGCCATGATCGTTCCTCATTTATTGCGTTTTTCGGCCAAAAAACTAGAATTTCGCTCGATTACCATATTTTTGTGTGCTATTGCCCACGCCTTCCGAGTAGGCCGGGCCGCCGGACTCGGATCGCCTAAAAAATTTTCGGCCCATCAATTAGGACATAAGGAACCATAGTCACCGCCTCGCCATGATCGTTCCTCATGTTTTGCCTTTTTTGGCCAAACAAATAGAATTCCGCCCGATTCCCATATTTTTGTGTGCTATCGCCCACGCCTTCCGAGTGGGTCGGGCCCCCCGGAGCTGGATCGCCTACAAATTTTTCGGGCCATCAAATACGACCTAAGGAACCATAGTATCCGCCCCGACATGATCGTTCCTTATTTTTTGTGTTTTTCGGCCAAACAACTAGAATTCCGTGCGGTTCCCATATTTTCGTGTGCTATAGCCCACGCCTTCCGAGTGGGCCGTGCCCCCCGCACTCGGATCACCTAAAAAGTTTTTGGGCCATCAAATAAGACCTAAGGAACCATAGTCACCTTCCCGCCATGATCGTTTCTCATTTTTTGCATTTTTCGGCCAAACAACTAGAATTCCGCCCGATTCCCATATTTTCGTGTGCTATACCCACGCCTTCCGAGTGGTCCCGGGACCTCCGGACCCCTATCGCCTAATATTTTTTCGGACTATCAAATAAGACCTAAGGAACCATAGTCACCACCCTGCCAAGATCGTTCCTTATTTTTTGCATTTTTCGGCCAAACAACTAGAATTCCGCGCGATTCCCATATTTTTGTGTGTTATAGCCCACGCCTTCCGAGTGGTCCCGGGACCTCCTGACCCCTATCGCCTAAAATTTTTCCGGACTATCAAATATGACCTAAGGAACCATAGTATCCGCCCCGCCATGATCGTTCCTTCTTTTTTGCGTTTTTCGGCCAAACAACTAGAATTCCGCGCGATTCCCATATTTTTGTGTGTTATAGCCCACGCCTTCCGAGTGGTCCCGGGATCTCCGGACCCCTATCGCCTAATATTTTTCCGGACTATCAAATAAGACCAAAGGAACCATAGTCACCACCCTGCCAAGATCTTTCCACATTTTTTGCATGTTACTGAAAAAACCTAGAATTTCGCCTGATTCCCATATTTTCGTGTGATATACCCAGGCATTCCGAGTGGTCCCAAGAGCCGCGGACCCCGATCGCCTAAAATTTTTCCGGGCAATCAAATACGACCTAAGGAACCATAATATCCACCCCGCCATGATCGTTCCTTATATCCACGCCGCCCGATTACCATATTTGTGTGTGCTATCGCCCACGCCTTCCGAGTGGGTCGGGCCCCCCGGAGCCGGATCGCCTAAAAAATTTTCGGACTATCAAATACGACCTAAGGAACCATAGTCACCGCCCCGCCATGATCGTTCATAGGCTTTTGCATTTTTCAGCCAAAAAACTAGAATTCCGCGCGATTTCCATATTTTCGTTTGCTATAGCCCACGCCTTCCAAGGGGTCCCGGGAACCCCGATCGCCTAAAAATTTTTCGGGCCATCAAATACGACCTAAGGAACCATAGTATCCACCCCGCCATGATCGTTCCTTATTTTTTGCATTTTTCGGCCAAACAACTAGAATTCCGCGCGATTTCCATATTTTTGTGTGTTATAGCCCACGCCTTCCGAGTGGTCCCAGGACCTCCTGACCCCTATCGCCTAAAATTTTTCCGGACTATCAAATACGACCTAAGGAACCATAGTATCCGCCCCGCCATGATCATTCCTCATTTTTGCGTTTTTCGGCCAAAAAACTAGAATTCCGCCCGATTACAATATTTTTGTGTGCTACACCCATGCCTTACAAGTGGTCCCGGGTCTCAGGACCCCTATCGCCTAAAATATTTCCGGACTATCAAATAAGACCTAAGGAACCATAGTCACCGCATAGCCATGATCGTTCCTTAGTTTTTGCGTTTTTCGGCCAAACAACTAGAATTTCGCGCGATTCCAATATTTTTGTGTGTTATAGCCCACGCCTTCCGAGTGGTCCCAGGACCTCCTGACCCCTATCGCCTAAAATTTTTCCGGACTATCAAATACGACCTAAGGAACCATAGTATCCGCCCCGCCATGATATTCCTCATTTGTTGCGTTTTTCGCACAAAAAACTATAATTCTGCCCGATTACAATATTTTTGTGTGCTATTGCCCACCTTTCGCAGTGGTTCCGGGACCCTCGGACCCCGATCGCCTAAAATTTTTCTGGACCATCAAATATGACTTAAGGAACCATAGTAACCACCCTGCCAAGATCTTTCCACATTTTTTGCATGTTACTGAAAAAGACCTAGAATTTCGCCCGATTCCCATATTTTCGTGTGCTATACCCACGCATTCCGAGTGGTCCCAAGAGCCGCGGACCCCGATCGCCTAAAATTTTTCCGGGCAATCAAACACGACCTAAGGAATCATAGTATCCGCCCCGCCAAGATCGTTCCTTATTTTTTGCGTTTTTCTGCCAAACAACTAGAATTCCGCGCGATTCCCATATTTTTGTGTGTTATAGCCCACACCTTCCCAGTGGTCTCGGGACCTCAGGACCCCTATGGTCTAAAATTTTTCCGGACAATCAAATATGACCTAAGGAACCATACTCACCGCCCAGTCATGATCATTCCTCATTTGTTGCATTTTTCGGCCAAAAAACTAGAATTCCGCGCGATTCCCATATTTTCGTGTGCTATAGCCCACGTCTTCCGAGTGGGTCGTGCCCCCCGCACTCGGATCAACTAAAAAGTTTTTGGGCCATCAAATAAGACCTAAGGAACCATAGTCACCTTCCCGCCATGATCGTTTATCATTTTTTGCATTTTTCGGCCAAACAACTAGAATTCCGCCCGATTCCCATATTTTCGTGTGCTATACCCACGCCTTACAAGTGGTCCCGGGTCTCAGGACCCCTATCGCCAAAAATTTTTCCGGACTATCAAATAAGACCTAAGGAACCATAGTCACCGCCCAGCCATGATCGTTCCTTATTTTTTGCCTTTTTCGGCCAAACAACTAGAATTCCGCGCGATTCCCATATGTTGTGTGTTATAGCCCATGCCTTCCGAGTGGTCCCGGGACCTCCTGACCCCTATCGCCTAAAATTTTTTCGGACTATCAAATACGAGCTAAGGAACCATAGTATCCGCCCCGCCATGATCATTCCTTATTTTTTGCGTTTTTCGGCCAAACAACTAGAATTCTGCGCGATTCCCATATTTTTGTGTGTTATAGCCCACACCTTCCGAGTGGTCCCGGGACCTCAGGACCCCTATCGCCTAAAATTTTTCCGGACTATCAAATATGACCTAAGGAACCATTGTCACCGCCCAGCCATGATCATTCCACATTTGTTGCGTTTTCGGCCAAAAAACTAGAATTCCGCCCGATTACAATATTTTTGTGTGCTATTGCCCACCCTTCGCAGTGGTTCCGGGACCCCCGGACCCCGATCGCCTAAAATTTTTCCGGGCCGTCAAATACGACCTAAGGAACCATAGTAACTGCCCCGCCATCATCGTTTCTCATTTTTTGCATTTTTCGGCCAAAAAACTAGAATTACGTCCGATTCCCATATTTTCGTGTGCTATACCCACGCCTTCCAAGTGGTCAGGGGAGCCGCGGACCCCGATCGCCTAAAAATTTTTTGGACTTTCAAATACGACCTAAGGTACCATAGTCACCACCCCACTATGAACGTTTTAAATGCTTTGCATTTTTTGGCCAAAAATCTAGAACTCTGCGCGATTTGTATATTTTTGTGTGCTATAGCTTACGCCTTCCGAGTGGTCCCGGGAGCCGTGGACCCCGATCGCCTAATATTTTCCGGGCCATCAAATAAGACCTAAGGAACCATAGTCACCGCCTCAACATGATCGTTCCTCATTTATTTCGTTTTTCGGCCAAAAAACTAGAATTTCGCTCGATTACCATATTTTTGTGTGCTATTGCCCACGCCTTCCGAGTGGGCCGGGTCGCCGGACTCGGATCGCCTAAAAACTTTTCGGGCCATGATTGTTCCTCATTTTTTGCATTTTTTGGCCAAAGAAATAGAATTCCGCCCGATTCCCATATTATTGTGTGCTATCCGAGTGGGTCGGGCCCCCAGGAGCCGGATCGCCTAAAAGTTTACTGGACTATCAAATACGACCTAAGAAACCATAGTCACTGCCCCACCATGATCGTTCCTAGTCTTTTGCATTTTTCAGCCAAAAAACTAGAATTCCGCGCGATTTCCATATTTTCGTGTGCTTTAGCCCATGCCTTCCAAGGGGTCCCGGGAACCCCGAACCCCCATCGCCTAAAACTTTTTTCGGGCCATCAAATACGACCTAAGGAACCATAGTATCCTCCCCACCATGATCGTTCCTTATTTTTTGCGTTTTTCGGCCAAACAACTAGAATTCCGCGCGATTCCCATATTTTCGTGTGCTATAGCCCACGTCTTCCGAGTGGGTCGTGCCCCCCGCACTCGGATCAACTAAAAAGTTTTTGGGCCTTCAAATAAGACCTAAGGAACCATAGTCACCTTCCCGCCATGATCGTTTCTCATTTTTTGCATTTTTCGGCCAAACAACTAGAATTCCGCCCGATTCCCATATTTTCGTGTGCTATACCACGCCTTACAAGTGGTCCCGGGTCTCCGGACCCCTATCGCCTAAAAATTTTCCGGATTATCAAATAAGACCTAAAGAACCATAGTTACCGCCCAGCCATGATCGTTCCTTAGTTTTTGCGTTTTTCGGCCAAACAACTAGAATTCCGCGCGATTCCCATATTTTTGTGTGTTATAGCCCACGCCTTCCGAGTGGTCCCGGGACCTCCTGACCCCTATCGCCTAAAATTTTTCCGGACTATCAAATACGACCTAAGGAACCATAGTATCCGCCCCGCCTTGATCGTTCCTCTTTTTTTTGCGTTTTTCGGCCAAACAACTAGAATTTCGCGCGATTCCCATATTTTTGTGTGTTATAGCCCACGCCTTTCGTGTGGTCCCGGGACCTCCGGACCCCTATCTCCTAATATTCTTCCGGACTATCAAATAAGACCAAAGGAACCATAGTCACCACCCTGCCAAGATCTTTCCACATTTTTTGCATGTTACAGAAAAAGACCTAGAATTTCGCCCGATTCCCATATTTTCGTGTGCTATACCCACGCATTCCGAGTGGTCCCAAGAGCCGCAGACCCCGATCGCCTAATATTTTTCCAGGCAATCAAATACGACCTAAGGAACCATAGTATCCGCCCCGCCATGATCGTTCATTATTTTTTGCGTTTTTCGGCCAAACAACTAGAATTCCGCGCGATTCCCATATTTTTGTGTGTTATAGCCCACACCTTCCGTGTGGTCCCGGGACCTCAGGACCCTTATCTCCTAAAATTTTTTCGGACTATCAAATATGACCTAAGGAACCATAGACACTGCCCAGCCATGATCATTCCTCATTTGTTGCATTTTTCGGCCAAAAAACTAGAATTCCGCCCGATTACAATATTTTTGTGTGCTATTGCCCACCCTTCCCAGTGGTTCCGGGACCCCCGGACCCCGATCGCCTAAAATTTTTTCGGGCCGTCAAATACGACCTAAGGAACAATAGTAACCGCCCCGCCATCATCGTTTCCCATTTTTTGCATTTTTCGGAAAAAAACTAGAATTACGCCCGATTCCCATATTTTGGTGTGCTATACCCACGCCTTCCAAGTGGTCCGGGGAGCCGCGGACCACGATCGCCTAAAATTTTTCCGGACTATCAAATACGACCTAAGGTACCATAGTCACCGCCCCACCATGATCGTTCCAAATGCTTTGCATTTTTTGGACAAAAAACTAGAACTCTGCGCGATTTGCAAATTTTCGTGTGCTATAGCTTACGCCTTCCGAGCGGTCCCGGGAGCCGTGGACCCCGATCGCCTAAAATTTTCCGGGCCATCAAACAGGACCTAAGGAACCATAGTCACCACCCCGCCATGATCGTTACTCATTTATTGCGGTTTTCGGCCAAAAAACTAGAATTTTGCTCGATTACCATATTTTTATGTGCTATTGCCCATGCCTTCCGAGTGGGCCGGGCCGCCGGACTCGGATCGCCTAAAAAATTTTCGGGCCATCAATTAGGACCTAAGGAATCATAGTCACCGCCTCGCCATGATCGTTCCTCATTTTTTGCATTTTTTGGCCAAAAAAGTAGAATTCCGCCCGATTCCCATATTTTTGTCTGCTATCACCCACGCCTTCCGAGTGGGTCGGCCCCCCGGAGCCGGATCGCCTAAAAATTTTCCAGACTATCAAATACGACCTAAGGAACCATAGTCACCGCCCCGCCATGATCGTTCCTAGTCTTTTGCATTTTTCAGCCAAAAAACTTGAATTCCGCGCGATTTTCCATATTTTCGTGTGTTTTAGCCCATGCCTTCCAATGGGTCCCGGGAGCCGCGGACCCCCGATCGCCTAAAAATTTTTCGGGCCATCCAATACGACCTAAGGAACCATAGTATCCGCCCCGCCATGATCGTTCCTAGTTTTTTCTGTTTTTTGGCCAAACAACTAGAATTCCGCGCGATTCCCATATTTTTGTGTGTTATAGCCCACACCTTCCGAGTGGTCCCGGGACCTCAGGACCCTTATCGCCTAAAATTTTCCCGGACTGTCAAATACGACCTAAGGAACCATAGTCACCGCCCAGCCATGATCATTCCTCATTTGTTGCGTTTTTTCGGCCAAACAACTAGAATTCCGCCCGATTCCCATATTTTCGTGTGCTATACCACGCCTTACAAGTGGTCCCGGGTCTCCGGACCCCTATCGCCTAAAAATTTTCCGGATTATCAAATAAGACCTAAGGAACCATAGTTACCGTCCAGCCATGATCGTTCCTTAGTTTTTGCGTTTTTCGGCCAAACAACTAGAATTCCGCGCGATTCCCATATTTTTGTGTGTTATAGCCCACACCTTCCGAGTGGTCCCGGGACCTCAGGACCCCTATCGCCTAAAATTTTTCCGGACTATCAAATATGACCTAAGGAACCATAGTCACCGCCCATCCATGATCATTCCTCATTTGTTGCGTTTTCGGCCAAAAAACTAGAATTCCGCCCGATTACAATATTTTTGTGTGCTATTGCCCACCCTTCCCAGTGGTTCCGGGACCCCCGGACCCCGATCGCCTAAAATTTTTCCGGGCCGTCAAATATGACCTAAGGAACCATAGTAACCGCCCCGCCATCATCCTTTCTCATTTTTTGCATTTTTCGGCCAAAAAACTAGAATTATTCTCGATTCCCATATTTTCGTGTGTTATACCCACTCCTTCCAAGTGGTCCGGGGAGCCGCGGACCCCGATCGCCTAAAATTTTTCCGGACTACCAAATACGACCTAAGGTACCATAGTCACCGCCACACCATGATCGTTCCAAATGCTTTGCATTTTTTGGCCAAAAAACTAGAACTCCGCGCGATTTGCATATTTTCGTGTGCTATGGCTTACGCCTTCCGAGTGGTCCCGGGAGCCATGGACCCCGATCGCCTAAAATTTTTCGGGCCATCAAATAAGACCTAAGGAACCATAGTCACCGCCCCGCCATGATCGTTCCTCATTTATTGCGTTTTTCGGCCAAAAAAACTAGAATTTTGCTCGATTACCATATTTTTGTGTGCTATTGCCCACGCCTTCCGAGTAGGCCGGGCCGCCGGACTCGGATCGCCTAAAAAATTTTCGGCCCATCAATTAGGACCTAAGGAACCATAGTCACCGCCTCGCCATGATCGTTCCTCATGTTTTTGCATTTTTTGGCCAAAAAAATAGAATTCCGCCCGATTCCCATATTCTTGTGTGCTATCGCCCACGCCTTCCGAGTGGGTCAGGCCCCCCGGAGCCGGATCGTCTAAAAATTTTCCGGACTATCAAATACGACCTAAGGAACCATAGTTACCGCCCCGCCATGATCGTTCCTAGTCTTTTGCATTTTTCAGCCAAAAAACTAGAATTCCGCGCGATTTCCATATTTTCGTGTGCTTTAGCCCACGCCTTCCAAGGGGTCCCGGGAACCCCGAACCCCAATCGCCTAAAAATTTTCCGGGCCATCAAATACGACCTAAGGAACCATAGTATCCGCCCCGCCATGATTGTTCCTTATTTTTTGTGTTTTTCGGCCAAACAACTAGAATTCTGCGCGATTCCCATATTTTCGTGTGCTATAGCCCACGCCTTCCGAGTGGGCCGTGCCCCCCGCACTCGGATCTCCTAAAAAGTTTTTGGGCCATCAAATAAGACCTAAGGAACCATAGTCACCTTCCCGCCATGATCGTTTCTCATTTTTTGCATTTTTCGGCCAAACAACTAGAATTCCGCCCGATTCCCATATTTTCGTGTGCTATACCCACGCCTTACAAGTGGTCCCGGGTCTCAGGACCCCTATCGCCAAAATTTTTTCCGGACAATCAAATAAGACCTAAGGAACCATAGTCACCGCCCAGCCATGATCGTTCCTTATTTTTTGCCTTTTTCGGCCAAACAACTAGAATTCCGCGCGATTCCCATATGTTGTGTGTTATAGCCCACGCCTTCCGAGTGGTCCCGGGACCTCCTGACCCCTATCGCCTAAAATTTTTTCGGACTATCAAATACGAGCTAAGGAACCATAGTATCCGCCCCGCCATGATCATTCCTTATTTTTTGCGTTTTTCGGCCAAACAACTAGAATTCTGCGTGATTCCCATATTTTTGTGTGTTATAGCCCACACCTTCCGAGTGGTCCCGGGACCTCAGGACCCCTATCGCCTAAAATTTTTCCGGACTATCAAATATGACCTAAGGAACCATTGTCACCGCCCAGCCATGATCATTCCACATTTGTTGCGTTTTCGGCCAAAAAACTAGAATTCCGCCCGATTCCCCATATTTTCGTGTGCTATACCACGCCTTACAAGTGGTCCCGGGTCTCCGGACCCCTATCGCCTAAAAATTTTCCGGATTATCAAATAAGACCTAAGGAACCATAGTTACCGTCCAGCCATGATCGTTCCTTAGTTTTTGCGTTTTTCGGCCAAACAACTAGAATTCCGCGCGATTCCCATATTTTTGTGTGTTATAGCCCACACCTTCCGAGTGGTCCCGGGACCTCAGGACCCCTATCGCCTAAAATTTTTCCGGACTATCAAATATGACCTAAGGAACCATTGTCACCGCCCAGCCATGATCATTCCACATTTGTTGCGTTTTCGGCCAAAAAACTAGAATTCCGCCCGATTACAATATTTTTGTGTGCTATTGCCCACCCTTCGCAGTGGTTCCGGGACCCCCGGACCCCGATCGCCTAAAATTTTTCCGGGCCGTCAAATACGACCTAAGGAACCATAGTAACTGCCCCGCCATCATCGTTTCTCATTTTTTGCATTTTTCGGCCAAAAAACTAGAATTACGTCCGATTCCCATATTTTCGTGTGCTATACCCACGCCTTCCAAGTGGTCAGGGGAGCCGCGGACCCCGATCGCCTAAAAATTTTTTGGACTTTCAAATACGACCTAAGGTACCATAGTCACCACCCCACTATGAACGTTTTAAATGCTTTGCATTTTTTGGCCAAAAATCTAGAACTCTGCGCGATTTGTATATTTTTGTGTGCTATAGCTTACGCCTTCCGAGTGGTCCCGGGAGCCGTGGACCCCGATCGCCTAATATTTTCCGGGCCATCAAATAAGACCTAAGGAACCATAGTCACCGCCTCAACATGATCGTTCCTCATTTATTTCGTTTTTCGGCCAAAAAACTAGAATTTCGCTCGATTACCATATTTTTGTGTGCTATTGCCCACGCCTTCCGAGTGGGCCGGGTCGCCGGACTCGGATCGCCTAAAAACTTTTCGGGCCATGATTGTTCCTCATTTTTTGCATTTTTTGGCCAAAGAAATAGAATTCCGCCCGATTCCCATATTATTGTGTGCTATCCGAGTGGGTCGGGCCCCCAGGAGCCGGATCGCCTAAAAGTTTACTGGACTATCAAATACGACCTAAGAAACCATAGTCACTGCCCCACCATGATCGTTCCTAGTCTTTTGCATTTTTCAGCCAAAAAACTAGAATTCCGCGCGATTTCCATATTTTCGTGTGCTTTAGCCCATGCCTTCCAAGGGGTCCCGGGAACCCCGAACCCCCATCGCCTAAAACTTTTTTCGGGCCATCAAATACGACCTAAGGAACCATAGTATCCTCCCCACCATGATCGTTCCTTATTTTTTGCGTTTTTCGGCCAAACAACTAGAATTCCGCGCGATTCCCATATTTTCGTGTGCTATAGCCCACGTCTTCCGAGTGGGTCGTGCCCCCCGCACTCGGATCAACTAAAAAGTTTTTGGGCCTTCAAATAAGACCTAAGGAACCATAGTCACCTTCCCGCCATGATCGTTTCTCATTTTTTGCATTTTTCGGCCAAACAACTAGAATTTCGCCCGATTCCCATATTTTCGTGTGCTATACCACGCCTTACAAGTGGTCCCGGGTCTCCGGACCCCTATCGCCTAAAAATTTTCCGGATTATCAAATAAGACCTAAAGAACCATAGTTACCGCCCAGCCATGATCGTTCCTTAGTTTTTGCGTTTTTCGGCCAAACAACTAGAATTCCGCGCGATTCCCATATTTTTGTGTGTTATAGCCCACGCCTTCCGAGTGGTCCCGGGACCTCCTGACCCCTATCGCCTAAAATTTTTCCGGACTATCAAATACGACCTAAGGAACCATAGTATCCGCCCCGCCTTGATCGTTCCTCTTTTTTTTGCGTTTTTCGGCCAAACAACTAGAATTTCGCGCGATTCCCATATTTTTGTGTGTTATAGCCCACGCCTTTCGTGTGGTCCCGGGACCTCCGGACCCCTATCTCCTAATATTCTTCCGGACTATCAAATAAGACCAAAGGAACCATAGTCACCACCCTGCCAAGATCTTTCCACATTTTTTGCATGTTACAGAAAAAGACCTAGAATTTCGCCCGATTCCCATATTTTCGTGTGCTATACCCACGCATTCCGAGTGGTCCCAAGAGCCGCAGACCCCGATCGCCTAATATTTTTCCAGGCAATCAAATACGACCTAAGGAACCATAGTATCCGCCCCGCCATGATCGTTCATTATTTTTTGCGTTTTTCGGCCAAACAACTAGAATTCCGCGCGATTCCCATATTTTTGTGTGTTATAGCCCACACCTTCCGTGTGGTCCCGGGACCTCAGGACCCTTATCTCCTAAAATTTTTTCGGACTATCAAATATGACCTAAGGAACCATAGACACTGCCCAGCCATGATCATTCCTCATTTGTTGCATTTTTCGGCCAAAAAACTAGAATTCCGCCCGATTACAATATTTTTGTGTGCTATTGCCCACCCTTCCCAGTGGTTCCGGGACCCCCGGACCCCGATCGCCTAAAATTTTTTCGGGCCGTCAAATACGACCTAAGGAACAATAGTAACCGCCCCGCCATCATCGTTTCCCATTTTTTGCATTTTTCGGAAAAAAACTAGAATTACGCCCGATTCCCATATTTTGGTGTGCTATACCCACGCCTTCCAAGTGGTCCGGGGAGCCGCGGACCACGATCGCCTAAAATTTTTCCGGACTATCAAATACGACCTAAGGTACCATAGTCACCGCCCCACCATGATCGTTCCAAATGCTTTGCATTTTTTGGACAAAAAACTAGAACTCTGCGCGATTTGCAAATTTTCGTGTGCTATAGCTTACGCCTTCCGAGCGGTCCCGGGAGCCGTGGACCCCGATCGCCTAAAATTTTCCGGGCCATCAAACAGGACCTAAGGAACCATAGTCACCACCCCGCCATGATCGTTACTCATTTATTGCGGTTTTCGGCCAAAAAACTAGAATTTTGCTCGATTACCATATTTTTATGTGCTATTGCCCATGCCTTCCGAGTGGGCCGGGCCGCCAGACTCGGATCGCCTAAAAAATTTTCGGGCCATCAATTAGGACCTAAGGAATCATAGTCACCGCCTCGCCATGATCGTTCCTCATTTTTTGCATTTTTTGGCCAAAAAAGTAGAATTCCGCCCGATTCCCATATTTTTGTCTGCTATCACCCACGCCTTCCGAGTGGGTCGGCCCCCCCGGAGCCGGATCGCCTAAAAATTTTCCAGACTATCAAATACGACCTAAGGAACCATAGTCACCGCCCCGCCATGATCGTTCCTAGTCTTTTGCATTTTTCAGCCAAAAAACTTGAATTCCGCGCGATTTCCATATTTTCGTGTGTTTTAGCCCATGCCTTCCAATGGGTCCCGGGAGCCGCGGACCCCCGATCGCCTAAAAATTTTTCGGGCCATCCAATACGACCTAAGGAACCATAGTATCCGCCCCGCCATGATCGTTCCTAGTTTTTTCTGTTTTTTGGCCAAACAACTAGAATTCCGCGCGATTCCCATATTTTTGTGTGTTATAGCCCACACCTTCCGAGTGGTCCCGGGACCTCAGGACCCTTATCGCCTAAAATTTTCCCGGACTGTCAAATACGACCTAAGGAACCATAGTCACCGCCCAGCCATGATCATTCCTCATTTGTTGCGTTTTTTCGGCCAAACAACTAGAATTCCGCCCGATTCCCATATTTTCGTGTGCTATACCACGCCTTACAAGTGGTCCCGGGTCTCCGGACCCCTATCGCCTAAAAATTTTCCGGATTATCAAATAAGACCTAAGGAACCATAGTTACCGTCCAGCCATGATCGTTCCTTAGTTTTTGCGTTTTTCGGCCAAACAACTAGAATTCCGCGCGATTCCCATATTTTTGTGTGTTATAGCCCACACCTTCCGAGTGGTCCCGGGACCTCAGGACCCCTATCGCCTAAAATTTTTCCGGACTATCAAATATGACCTAAGGAACCATAGTCACCGCCCATCCATGATCATTCCTCATTTGTTGCGTTTTCGGCCAAAAAACTAGAATTCCGCCCGATTACAATATTTTTGTGTGCTATTGCCCACCCTTCCCAGTGGTTCCGGGACCCCCGGACCCCGATCGCCTAAAATTTTTCCGGGCCGTCAAATATGACCTAAGGAACCATAGTAACCGCCCCGCCATCATCCTTTCTCATTTTTTGCATTTTTCGGCCAAAAAACTAGAATTATTCTCGATTCCCATATTTTCGTGTGTTATACCCACTCCTTCCAAGTGGTCCGGGGAGCCGCGGACCCCGATCGCCTAAAATTTTTCCGGACTACCAAATACGACCTAAGGTACCATAGTCACCGCCACACCATGATCGTTCCAAATGCTTTGCATTTTTTGGCCAAAAAACTAGAACTCCGCGCGATTTGCATATTTTCGTGTGCTATGGCTTACGCCTTCCGAGTGGTCCCGGGAGCCATGGACCCCGATCGCCTAAAATTTTTCGGGCCATCAAATAAGACCTAAGGAACCATAGTCACCGCCCCGCCATGATCGTTCCTCATTTATTGCGTTTTTCGGCCAAAAAAACTAGAATTTTGCTCGATTACCATATTTTTGTGTGCTATTGCCCACGCCTTCCGAGTAGGCCGGGCCGCCGGACTCGGATCGCCTAAAAAATTTTCGGCCCATCAATTAGGACCTAAGGAACCATAGTCACCGCCTCGCCATGATCGTTCCTCATGTTTTTGCATTTTTTGGCCAAAAAAATAGAATTCCGCCCGATTCCCATATTCTTGTGTGCTATCGCCCACGCCTTCCGAGTGGGTCAGGCCCCCCGGAGCCGGATCGTCTAAAAATTTTCCGGACTATCAAATACGACCTAAGGAACCATAGTTACCGCCCCGCCATGATCGTTCCTAGTCTTTTGCATTTTTCAGCCAAAAAACTAGAATTCCGCGCGATTTCCATATTTTCGTGTGCTTTAGCCCACGCCTTCCAAGGGGTCCCGGGAACCCCGAACCCCAATCGCCTAAAAATTTTCCGGGCCATCAAATACGACCTAAGGAACCATAGTATCCGCCCCGCCATGATTGTTCCTTATTTTTTGTGTTTTTCGGCCAAACAACTAGAATTCTGCGCGATTCCCATATTTTCGTGTGCTATAGCCCACGCCTTCCGAGTGGGCCGTGCCCCCCGCACTCGGATCTCCTAAAAAGTTTTTGGGCCATCAAATAAGACCTAAGGAACCATAGTCACCTTCCCGCCATGATCGTTTCTCATTTTTTGCATTTTTCGGCCAAACAACTAGAATTCCGCCCGATTCCCATATTTTCGTGTGCTATACCCACGCCTTACAAGTGGTCCCGGGTCTCAGGACCCCTATCGCCAAAATTTTTTCCGGACAATCAAATAAGACCTAAGGAACCATAGTCACCGCCCAGCCATGATCGTTCCTTATTTTTTGCCTTTTTCGGCCAAACAACTAGAATTCCGCGCGATTCCCATATGTTGTGTGTTATAGCCCACGCCTTCCGAGTGGTCCCGGGACCTCCTGACCCCTATCGCCTAAAATTTTTTCGGACTATCAAATACGAGCTAAGGAACCATAGTATCCGCCCCGCCATGATCATTCCTTATTTTTTGCGTTTTTCGGCCAAACAACTAGAATTCTGCGTGATTCCCATATTTTTGTGTGTTATAGCCCACACCTTCCGAGTGGTCCCGGGACCTCAGGACCCCTATCGCCTAAAATTTTTCCGGACTATCAAATATGACCTAAGGAACCATTGTCACCGCCCAGCCATGATCATTCCACATTTGTTGCGTTTTCGGCCAAAAAACTAGAATTCCGCCCGATTCCCCATATTTTCGTGTGCTATACCACGCCTTACAAGTGGTCCCGGGTCTCCGGACCCCTATCGCCTAAAAATTTTCCGGATTATCAAATAAGACCTAAGGAACCATAGTTACCGTCCAGCCATGATCGTTCCTTAGTTTTTGCGTTTTTCGGCCAAACAACTAGAATTCCGCGCGATTCCCATATTTTTGTGTGTTATAGCCCACACCTTCCGAGTGGTCCCGGGACCTCAGGACCCCTATCGCCTAAAATTTTTCCGGACTATCAAATATGACCTAAGGAACCATTGTCACCGCCCAGCCATGATCATTCCTCATTTGTTGCGTTTTCGGCCAAAAAACTAGAATTTCGCCCGATTACAATATTTTTGTGTGCTATTGCCCACCCTTCCCAGTGGTTCCGGGACCCCCGGACCCCGATCGCCTAAAATTTTTCCGGGCCGTCAAATACGACCTAAGGAACCATAGTAACTGCCCCGCCATCATCGTTTCTCATTTTTTGCATTTTTCGGCCAAAAAACTAGAATTACGTCCGATTCCCATATTTTCGTGTGCTATACCCACGCCTTCCAGGTGGTCCGGGGAGCCGCGGACCCCGATCGCCTAAAATTTTTCTGGACTTTCAAATACGACCTAAGGTACCATAGTCACCGCCCCACCATGAACGTTCCAAATGGTTTGCATTTTTTGGCCAAAAATCTAGAACTCTGCGCGATTTGTATATTTTCGTGTGCTATAGCTTACGCCTTCCGAGTGGTCCCGGGAGCCGTGGACCCCGATCGCCTAAAATTTTCCAGGCCATCAAATAAGACCTAAGGAACCATAGTCACCGCCCCAACATGATCTGTCCTCATTTATTGCGTTTTTCGGCCAAGAAACTAGAATTTCGTTGGATTACCATATTTTTGTGTGCTATTGCCCACGCCTTCTGAGTGGGCCGGGCCGCCGGACTCGGATCGCCTAAAAACTTTTTGGGCCATCAATTAGGACCTAAGGAACCATAGTCACCGCCTCGCCATGATCGTTCCTCATTTTTTGCATTTTTTGGCCAAAGAAATAAAATTCCGGCCGATTCCCATATTATTGTGTGCTATCCGAGTGGGTCGGGCCCCCAGGAGCCGGATCGCCTAAAAGTTTTCTGGACTATCAAATACGACCTAAGAAACCATAGTCACCGCCCCACCATGATCGTTCCTAGTCTTTTGCATTTTTCAGCCAAAAAACTAGAATTCCGCGCGATTTCCATATTTTCGTGTGCTTTAGCCCATGCCTTCCAAGGGGTCCCGGGAACCCCGAACCCCCATCGCCTAAAACTTTTTCCGGGCCATCAAATACGACCTAATGAACCATAGTATCTGCCCCACCATGATCGTTCCTTATTTTTTGCGTTTTTCGGCCAAACAACTAGAATACCCCGCGATTCCCATATTTTCGTGTGCTATAGCCTACGTCTTCCGAGTGGGTCGTGCCCCCCGCACTCGGATCAACTAAAAAGTTTTTGGGCCATCAAATAAGACCTAAGGAACCATAGTCACCTTCCCTCCATGATCGTTTCTCATTTTTTGCATTTTTCGGCCAAACAACTAGAATTCCGCCCGATTCCCATATTTTCGTGTGCTATACCACGCCTTACAAGTGGTCCCGGGTCTCCGGACCCCTATCGCCTAAAAATTTTCCGGATTATCAAATAAGACCTAAGGAACCATAGTTACCGCCCAGCCATGATCGTTCCTTAGTTTTTGCGTTTTTCGGCCAAACAACTAGAATTCCGCGCGATTCCCATTTTTTTTTGTGTGTTATAGCCCACGCCTTCCGAGTGGTCCCGGGACCTCCTGACCCCTATCGCCTAAAATTTTTCCGGACTATCAAATACGACCTAAGGAACCATAGTATCCGCCCCGCCATGATCGTTCCTCTTTTTTTGCGTTTTTCGGCCAAACAACTAGAATTCCGCGCGATTCCCATATTTTTGTGTGTTATAGCCCACGCCTTTCGTGTGGTCCCGGGACCTCCGGACCCCTATCGCCTAATATTTTTCCGGACTATCAAATAAGACCAAAGGAACCATAGTCACCACCCTGCCAAGATCTTTCCACATTTTTTGCATGTTACAGAAAAAAACCTAGAATTTCGCCCGATTCCCATATTTTCGTGTGCTATACCCACGCATTCCGAGTGGTCCCAAGAGCCGCAGACCCCGATCGCCTAAAATTTTTCCAGGCAATCAAATACGACCTAAGGAACCATAGTATCCGCCCCGCCATGATCGTTCATTATTTTTTGCATTTTTCGGCCAAAAAACTAGAATTACGCCCGATTCCCATATTTTCGTGTGCTATACCCACGCCTTCCAAGTGGTCCGGGGAGTCGCGGACCCCGATCGCCTAAAATTTTTTCGGACTATCAAATACGACCTAAGGAACCATAGTAACCGCCCAGCCATCATCGCTTCTCATTTTTTGCATTTTTCGGCCAAAAAACTAGAATTACGCCCGATTCCCATATTTTCGTGTGCTATACCCACGCCTTCCAAGTGGTCCGGGGAGTCGCGGACCCCGATCGCCTAAAATTTTTTCGGACTATCAAATACGACCTAAGGTAACATAGTCACCGCCCCACCATGATCGTTCCAAATGCTTTGCATTTTTTGGCCAAAAAACTAGAACTCCGCGCGATTTGCATATTTTCGTAAGCTATAGCTTACACCTTACGAGTGGTCCCGGGGGCCGTGGACCCCGATCGCCTAAAATTTTCCGGGCCATCAAATAAGACCTAAGGAACCATAGTCACCGCCCTGCCATGATCGTTCCTCATTTATTGCATTTTTCGGCCAAAAAACTAGAATTTCGCTCGATTACCATATTTTTGTGTGCTATTGCCCACGCCTTCCGAGTGGGCCGGGCCGCCGGACTCGGATCGCCTAAAAACATTTCGGGCCATCAAATAGGACCTAAGGAACCATAGTCATCGCCTCGCCATGATCGTTCCTCATATTTTGCATTTTTTGGCCAAAAAAATAGAATTCCGCCCGATTCCCATATTTTTGTGTGCTATCGCCCACGCCTTCCGAGTGGGTCGGGCCCCCCGGAGCCGGATCGCCTAAAAATTTTCCGGACTATCAAATACGACCTAAGGAACCATAGTCACCGCCCCGCCATGATCGTTCCTAGTCTTTTGCATTTTTCAGCCAAAAAACTAGAATTACGCCCGATTCCCATATTTTCGTGTGCTATACCCACGCCTTCCAAGTGGTCCGGGGAGTCGCGGACCCCGGTCGCCTAAAATTTTTTCGGACAATCAAATACGACCTAAGGAACCATAGTAACCGCCCAGCCATCATCGCTTCTCATTTTTTGCATTTTTCGGCCAAAAAACTAGAATTACGCCCGATTCCCATATTTTCGTGTGCTATACCCACGCCTTCCAAGTGGTCCGGGGAGTCGCGGACCCCGATCGCCTAAAATTTTTTCGGACTATCAAATACGACCTAAGGTACCATAGTCACCGCCCCACCATGATCGTTCCAAATGCTTTGCATTTTTTGGCCAAAAAACTAGAACTCCGCGCGATTAGCATATTTTCGTAAGCTATAGCTTACACCTTACGAGTGGTCCCGGGGGCCGTGGACCTCGATCGCCTAAAAATTTTCGGGCCATCAAATAAGACCTAAGGAACCATAGTCACCGCCCTGCCATGATCGTTCCTCATTTATTGCGTTTTTCGGCCAAAAAACTAGAATTTCGCTCGATTACCATATTTTTGTGTGCTATTGCCCACGCCTTCCGAGTGGGCCGGGCCGCCGGACTCGGATCGCCTAAAAACTTTTCGGGCCATCAATTAGGACCTAAGGAACCATAGTCATCGCCTCGCCATGATCGTTCCTCATATTTTGCATTTTTTGGCCAAAAAAATAGAATTCCGCCCGATTCTCATATTTTTGTGTGCTATCGCCCACGCCTTCCGAGTGGGTCGGGCCCCCCGGAGCCGGATCGCCTAAAAATTTTCCGGACTATCAAATACGACCTAAGGAATCATAGTCACCGCCCTGCCATGATCGTTCCTAGTCTTTTGCATTTTTCAGCCAAAAAACTAGAATTCCGCGCGATTTCCTTATTTTCGTGTGGTTTAGCCCACGCCTTCCAAGGGGTCCCGGGAACCCCAAACCCCGATCGCCTAAAACTTTTCCGGGCCATCAAATATGACCTAAGCAACCGTAGTATCTGCCCCGCCATGATCGTTCCTTATTTTTTGCGTTTTTCGGCCAAACAAATAGAATTCCGCGTGATTCCCATATTTTCGTGTGCTATAGCCCACGCCTTCCGAGTGGGCCGTGCCCCCGCACTCGGATCACCTAAAAGGTTTTTGGGCCATCAAATAAGACCTTAGGAACCATATTCACCTTCCCGCCATGATCGTTTCTCATTTTTTGCATTTTTTGGCCAAACAACTAGAATTCCGCCCGATTCCCATATTTTCGTGTGCTAAACCCACGCCTTACAAGTGGTCCCGGGCCTCCGGACCCCTATCGCCTAAAATTTTTCCGGACTATCAAATAAGACCTAAGGAACCATAGTCACCGCCCAGCCATGATCGTTCCTTATTTTTTGCATTTTTCGGCCAAACAACTAGAATTCCGCGCGATTCCCAGATTTTTGTGTGTTATAACCCACGCCTTCCGAGTGGTCCCGGGACCTCCGGACCCCTATCGCCAAATATTTTTCCAGACTATCAAATAAGACCAAAGGAACCATAGTCACCACCCTGCCAAGATCTTTCCACATTTTTTGCATGTTACTGAAAAAGACCTAGAATTTCACCCGATTCCCATATTTTCGTGTGCTATACCCACGCATTCCGAGTGGTCCCAAGAGCCGTGGACCCCGATCGCCTAAAATTATTCCGGGCAATCAAATACGACCTAAGGAACAATAGTAACCGCCCCGCGATCATCGTTTCTCATTTTTTGCATTTTTCGGCCAAACAACTAGAATTCCGCCCGATTCCCATATTTTCGTGTGCTATACCCACGCCTTACAAGTGGTCCCGGGTCTCCGGACCCCTATCGCCTAAAATTTTTCCGGACTATCAAATAAGACCTAAGGAACCATAGTCACCGCCCAGCCATGATCGTTCCTTATTTTTTGCATTTTTCGGCCAAACAACTAGAATTCCGCGCGATTCCCAGATTTTTGTGTGTTATAGCCCACGCCTTCCGAGTGGTCCCGGGACCTCCGGACCCCTATCACCTAATATTTTTTCGGACTATCAAATAAGACCAAAGGAACCATAGTCACCACCCTGCCAAGATCTTTCCACATATTTTGCATGTTACTGAAAAAGACCTAGAATTTCACCCGATTCCCATATTTTCGTGTGCTATACCCACGCATTCCGAGTGGTCCCAAGAGCCGCGGACCCCGATCGCCTAAAATTATTCCGGGCAATCAAATATGACCTAAGGAACAATAGTAACCGCCCCGCGATCATCGTTTCTCATTTTTTGCATTTTTTGCCAAAAAACTAGAATTACGCCCTATTCCCATATTTTCGTGTGCTATACCCACGCCTTCCAAGTGGTCCGGGGAGCCGCGGACCCCGATCGCCTAAAAATTTTCCAGACTATCAAATACGACCTAAGGTACCATAGTCACCGCCCCACCATGATCGTTCCAAATGCTTTGCATTTTTCGGCCAAAAAACTAGAACTCCGCGCGATTTTCTTATTTTCGTGTGCTATAGCTTACGCCTTCCGAGTGGTCCCGGGAGACATGGACCTCGATTGCCTAAAATTTTCTGGGCCATCAAATACGACCTAAGGAACCATAGTCACCGCCCCGCCATGATCGTTCCTCATTTATTGCGTTTTTCGGCCAAAAAGCTAGAATTCCGCTCGATTACCATATTTTTGTGTGCCCCACGCCTTCCGAGTGGGCCGGGCCGCCAGACTCGGATCGCCTGAAAAATTTCCGGACTATCAAATACGAACTAAGGGACGATAGTCACCTCCCCGCCATGATCGTTCCTAGTCTTTTGCATTTTTCAGCCAAAAAACTAGAATTCCGCGCGATTTCCATATTTTCGTGTGCTTTAGCCCACGCCTTCAAAGGGGTCTCGGGAACCCCGAACCCCGATCGTCTAAAAAATTTCCGGGTTATTCAGATACGACCTAAGGAACCATAGTAACCAGCCCGCCATGATCGTTCCTCATTTTTTGCGTTTTTCGCCCAAACAACTAGAATTTCGCCCGATTCCCATATTTTCGTGTGCTATACCCACGCATTCCGAGTGGTCCCAAGAGCCGCGGACCCCGATCACCTAAAATTTTTCCGGACAATCAAATAAGACCTAAGGAACCATAGTCACCGCCCAGCCATGATCGTTCCTAGTTTTTTCCGTTTTTCGGCCAAAAAACTATAATTCCGCGCGATTCCCATATTTTCGTGTCCTATAGCCCACGCCTTCCAAGTGAACCCGGGAACTCCGGACCCCTATCGGCTAAAATTTTTCCGGACTATCAAATACAACCTAAGGAACAATTGTCACCACCCAGCCATGATCATTCCTCATTTGTTGCGTTTTTCGGCCACAAATCTAGAATTTCGCCCGATTATAATATTTTTGTGTGCTATTGCCCACCCTTCCAAGTGGTTCCGGGACCCCCCGACCCTGATCGCCTAAAAATTTTCCGGGCCGTCAAATACGACCTAAGGAACCACAGTAACCGCCCCGTGATCATCGTTTCTCATTTTTTGCATTTTTCGGCCAAAAAACTAGAATTACGGCCGATTCCCATATTTTCATGTGCTATACCCACGCCTTCCAAGTGGTCCGGGGAGCCGCGGACCCCGATCGCCTAAAAATTTTCCGGACTATCAAATACGACCTAAGGTACCATAGTCACCGCCCCACCATGATCGTTCCAAATGCTTTGCATTTTTCGGCCAAAAAACTAGAACTCCGCGCAATTTGCATATTTTCGTGTGCTATAGCTTACGCCTTCCGAGTGGTCCCGGGAGCTGTGGACCCCGATCGCCTAAAATTTTCCGGGCCATCAAATACGACCTAAGGAAACATAGTCACCGCCCCGCCATGATCGTTCCTCATTTATTGCATTTGTTGGCCAAAAAACTAGAATTCCGCTTGATTACCATATTTTTGTGTTCTATTGCCCATGCCTTCCGAGTGGGCCAAGGCGCCGTACTCGGATCGCCTAAAAATTTTCGGGCCATCAATTACGACCTAAGGAACCATAGTCACCGTCTCGCCATGATTGTTCCTCATGTTTTGCATTTTTTGCATTTTTGGCCAAAACACTAGAATTCCGCTCGATCACCATATTTTTGTGTGCTATTACCCATGCCTTCCGAGTGGGCTGGGCCGCCGGACTCGGATCGCCTAAAAAATTTTCGGGCCATCAATTAGGACCTAAGGAACCATAGTCACTGCCTCTCCATGATCGTTCCTCATTTTTTGCATTTTTTGGCCAAAAACTAGAATTTCGCCTGATTCCCATATTTTTGTGTGTTATAGCCCACGCCTTCCGAGCGGTCCCGGGACCTCCTGACCCCTATCGCCTAAAATTTTTCCGGAATATCAAATACGACCTAAGGAACCATAGTATCCGCCCCGCCATGATCGTTCCTCATTTTTTGTGTTTTTCAGCTAGACAACTAGAATTCCGCGCGATTCCCATATTTTTGTGTGTTATAGCCCACGCCTTCCGAGTGGTCCCGGGACCTCCGGACCCCTATGACCTAATATTTTTCCGGACTATCAAATAAGACCAAAGGAACCATAGTCACCGCCCTACCAAGATCTTTCCACATTTTTTGCATGTTACTGAAAAAGACCTAGAATTTCGCCCGATTCCCATATTTTCGTGTGCTATACACACGCATTCCGAGTGGTCCCAAGAGTCGCGGACCCCGATCGCCTAAAATTTTTCCGGGCAATCAAATACGACCTAAGGAACCATATTATCTGCCCTGCCATGATCGTTCCTTATTTTTTGCGTTTTTCGGCCAAACAACTAGAATTTCGCGCGATTCCCATATTTTTGTGTGTTATAGCCCACGCCTTCCGAGGGGTCCCGGGACCTCCGGACCCCGATCGCCTAAAAATTTTCCGGACTATTAAATACGACCTAAGGAACCATAGTATCCGCCCCGCCATGATCGTTCGTCATTTTTTGTGTTTTTCGGCAAAACAACTAGAATTTTGCCCGATTCCCATATTTTTGTGCGCTATACCCACGCATTCCGAGTGGTCCCAAGAGACGCGAACCTCTATCGCCTAAAATTTTTCCGGACTATCAAATAAGACCTAAGGAACCATAGTCACCTTCCCGCCATGATCGTTTCTCATTTTTTGCATTTTTCGGCCAAAAAACTAGAATTCCGCGCGATTCCCCTATTTTCGTGTCCTATAGCCCATGCCTTCCAAGTGAACTCGGGAACTCCGGACCCCTATCGCCTAAAATTTTTTCGAACTATCAAATATTGACCTAAGGAACCATAGTCACCGCCCAGCCATGATCATTCCTCATTAGTTACGTTTTTCGGCCAAAAAACTAGAATTTCGCCCGATTACAATATTTTTGTGTGCTATTGCCCACCCTTCCAAGTGGTTCCGGGACCCCCGGACCCCGATCGCCTAAAATTTTTCCGGAAAATCAAATACGACCTAAGGAACCTTAGTAACCGCCCCGCGATCATCGTTTCTCATTTTTTGCATTTTTCAACCAAAAAACCAGAATTACGCCCGATTCCCATATTTTCGTGTGCTATACCCACGCCTTCCAAATGGTCCGGGGAGCCGCGGACCCCGATCGCCTAAAATTTTTCCGGACTATCAAATACGACCTAAGGTACCATAGTCACCGCCCCACCATGATCGTTCAAAATGCTTTGCATTCTTCGCCCAAAATACTAGAACTCCGCGCGATTTGCATATTTTCGTGTGCTATAGCTTACGCCTTCCGAGTGGTCCCGGGAGTCGTGGACCCTGATCGCCTATAATTTTCTGGGCCATCAAATACGACCTAAGGAACCATAGTCACCGCCCTGCCTTGTTCGTTCCTCATTTATTGCATTTTTCGGCCAAAAAACTACAATTCCGCTCGATTACCATATTTTTGTGTGCCCCACGCCTTCCGAGTGGGCCAGGCCGCTGGACTCGGATTGCCTAAAAAATTTTCGGGCCATCAATTAGGACCTAAGGAACCATAGTCACCGCCTCTCCATGATCGTTCCTCATGTTTTGCATTTTTTGCATTTTTGGCCAAAAACTAGAATTCTGCCCGATTACCATATTTTTGTGTGCTATTGCCCACGTCTTCCGAGTGGGCCGGGCCGCCGGACTCGGATTGCCTAAAAAAATTTTGGGCCATCAATTAGGACCTAAGGAACCATAGTCACCGCCTCGCCATGATCGTTTCTCATTTTTTGCATTTTTGGCCAAAAAACTAGAATTCCGCCCGATTCCTATATTTTTGTGTGATATATCGCCCACGCCTTCCGAGTGGGTCGGGCCCCCCGGAGCCGGATCGCCTAAAAATTTTCCGGACTATCAAATACGACCTAAGGAACCATAGTCACCTCCCCGCCATGATCGTTCCTAGTCATTTGCGTTTTTCAGCCCAAAAACTAGAATTCCGCGCGATTTCCATATTTTCGTGTGCTTTAGCCCACGCCTTCCAAGGGGTCCCGGGAACCCCGAACCCCGATCGCCTAAAAATTTTTCGGGCCATCAAATACGACCTAAGGAACTATAGTAACCATGCTGCCATGATCGTTCCTCATTTTTTGCGTTTATCGGCCAAACAACTAGAATTCCGCGCGATTCCCATATTTTAGTGTGTTATAGCCCACGCCTTCCGAGTGGTCCCGGGACCTCCTGACCCCTACCGCCTAAAATTTTTCCGGACTATCAAATACGACCTAAGGAACCATAGTATCCGCCCCGCCATGATCGTTACTCATTTTTTGCGTTTTTTGGCCAAACAAGTAGAATTCCGCGCGATTCCCATATTTTTGTGTGTTATAGCCCACGCCTTTCTTGTGGTCCCGGGACCTCCGGACCCCTATCGCCTAATATTTTTCCGGACTATCAAATAAGACCAAAGGAACCATAGTCACCGCCCTGCCAAGATCTTTCCACATTTTTTGCATGTTACTGAAAAAGACCTAGAATTTTGCCCGATTCCCATATTTTCGTATGCTATACCCACGCATTCCGAGTGGTCCCAAGAGCCGCGGACCCCGATCGCCTAAAATTTTTCCGGGCAATCTAATACAACCTAAGGAACCATATTATCCGCCCTTCCATGATCGTTCCTTATTTTTTGCGTTTTTCGGCCAAACAACTAGAATTCCGCGCGATTCCCATATTTTTGTGTGTTATAGCCCATGCCTTCCGAGTGGTCCCAAGAGAGGCGGACCCCTATCGCCTAAAATTTTTCCGGACTATCAAATAAGACCTAAGGAACCATAGTCACCGCCCAGCCATGATCGTTCCTAGTTTTTTCCGTTTTTGACCCAAAAAACTAGAATTCCGCGCGATTCCCATATTTTCGTGTCCTATAGCCCACGCCTTCCAAGTGAACCCGGGAACTCCGGACCCCTATCGCCTAAAATTTTTCCGGACTATCAAATACGACCTAGAATTCCGCCCGATTACAATATTTTTGTGTGCTATTGCCCACTCTTCCAAGTGGTTCCGGGACCCTCGGACCCCGATCGCCTAAAATTTTTCCGGGCCGTCAAATACGACCTAAGGAACCATAGTAACCGCCCCGCGATCATCGTTTCTCTTTTTTTGCATTTTTCGGCCAAAAAAGTAGAATTACACCCGATTCCTATATTTTCGTGTGCTATACCCACGCCTTCCAAGTGGTCCGGGGAGTCGCGGACCCCGATCGCCTAAAATTTTTCCGGACTAACAAATACGACCTAAGGTACCATAGTCACCGCCCCACCATGATCGATCCAAATGCTTTGCATTTTTCGGCCAAAAAACTAGAACTCCGCGCGATTCCCATATTTTCGTGTCCTATAGCCCACGCCTTCCAAGTGAACCCGGGAACTCCGGACCCCTATCGCCTAATGTTTTTCCGGACTATCAAATACGACCTAAGGAACCATAGTCACCGCCCACCCATGATCATTCCTCATTTGTTGCGTTTTTCGGCCAAAAAACTAGAATTCCGCTCGATTACCATATTTTGGTGTGCTATTGCCCACGCCTTCCGAGTGGGCCAGGCCTCCAGACTCAGATCGCCTAAAAAAATTTCGGGCCATCAATTAGGACCTCAGGAACCATAGTCACTGCCTCGCCATGATCGTTTCTCATTTTTTGCATTTTTTGGCCAAAAAACTAGAATTCCGCCCGATTCCCATATTTTTGTGTGCTATCGCCCACGCCTTCCGAGTGGGTCGGGCCACCCGGAGCCGGATCGCCTAAAAATTTTCCGGACTATCAAATACGACCTAAGGAACCATAGTCACTGCCACGCCATGATCGTTCCTAGTCTTTTGCGTTTTTCAGCCAAAAAACTAGAATTCCGCGCGATTTCCATATTTTCGTGTGCTTTAGCCCACGCCTTCCCAGGGGTCCCGAAAACCCCAAACCCCGATCGCCTAAAAATTTTTCAGGCCAACAAATACGACCTAAGGAACCATAGTAACCACCCCGCCATGATCGTTCCTCATTTTTTGCGTTTTTCGGCCAAACAACTAGAATTTCGCGCGATTCCCATATTTTTGTGTGTTATAGCCCACGCCTTCCGAGTGGTCCCGGGACCTCCTGACCCCTATCGCCTAAAATTTTTCCGGACTATCAAATACGACCTAAGGAACCATAGTATCTGCCCCGCCATGATCGTTCCTCATTTTTTGCGTTTTTCGGCCAAACAACTAGAATTCCGCGCGATTCCCATATTTTTGTGTGTTATAGCCCACGCCTTCCGAGTGGTCCCGGGACCTCCGGCCCCCTATCGCCTAATATTTTTTCGGACTATCAAATAAGACCAAAGGAACCATAGTCACCGCCCTGCCAAGATCTTTCCACATTTTTTGCATGTTACTGAAAAATACCTAGAATTTCGCCCGATTCCCATATTTTCGTGTGCTATACCCACGCATTCCGAGTGGTCCCAAGAGCCGCGGGACCCGATCGCCTAAAATTTTTCCGGGCAATCAAATATGACCTAAGGAACCATATTATCTGCCCTGCCATGATCGTTCCTTATTTTTTACATTTTTCGGCCAAACAACTAGAATTTCGCGCGATTCCCATATTTTTGTGTGTTATAGCCCACGCCTTCCGAGTGGTCCCGGGACCTCAGGACCCCTATAGCCTAAAATTTTTCCGGACTATCAAATATGACCTAAGGAACCATTGTCACCGCCCAGCCATGATCATTCCTCATTTGTTGCGTTTTCGGCCAAAAAACTAGAATTCCGCCCGATTACAATATTTTTGTGTGCTATTGCCCACTCTTCCCAGTGGTTCCGGGACCCCCGGACCCCGATCGCCTAAAA
This sequence comes from Nicotiana tabacum, assembly GCF_000715075.1. NCBI lineage: Eukaryota > Viridiplantae > Streptophyta > Magnoliopsida > Solanales > Solanaceae > Nicotiana > Nicotiana tabacum. The sequence continues at coordinate 55,467 of NW_027438342.1, read as the reverse complement.
TTTTTCCGGGCCGTCAAATACGACCTAAGGAACCATAGTAACTGCCCCGCCATCATCGTTTCTCATTTTTTGCATTTTTCGGCCAAAAAACTAGAATTACGTCCGATTCCCATATTTTCGTGTGCTATACCCACGCCTTCCAGGTGGTCCGGGGAGCCGCGGACCCCGATCGCCTAAAATTTTTCTGGACTTTCAAATACGACCTAAGGTACCATAGTCACCGCCCTACCATGAACGTTCCAAATGCTTTGCATTTTTTGGCCAAAAATCTAGAACTCTGCGCGATTTGTATATTTTCGTGTGCTATAGCTTACGCCTTCCGAGTGGTCCCGGGAGCCGTGGACCCCGATCGCCTAAAATTTTCCGGGCCATCAAATAAGACCTAAGGAACCATAGTCACCGCCCCAACATGATCGTTCCTCATTTATTGCGTTTTTCGGCCAAAAAACTAGAATTTCGTTCGATTACCATATTTTTGTGTGCTATTGCCCACGCCTTCCGAGTGGGCCGGGCCGCCGGACTCGGATCGCCTAAAAACTTTTCGGGCCATCAATTAGGACCTAAGGAACCATAGTCACCGCCTCGCCATGATCGTTCCTCATTTTTTGCATTTTTTGGCCAAAGAAATAGAATTCCGGCCGATTCCCATATTATTGTGTGCTATCCGAGTGGGTCGGGCCCCCAGGAGCCGGATCGCCTAAAAGTTTTCTGGACTATCAAATATGACCTAAGAAACCATAGTCACCGCCCCACCATGATCGTTCCTAGTCTTTTGCATTTTTCAGCCAAAAAACTAGAATTCCGCGCGATTTCCATATTTTCGTGTGCTTTAGCCCATGCCTTCCAAAGGGTCCCGGGAACCCCGAACCCCCATCGCCTAAAACTTTTTCCGGGCCATCAAATACGACCTAAGGAACCATAGTATCTGCCCCACCATGATCGTTCCTTATTTTTTGCGTTTTTCGGCCAAACAACTAGAATTGCGCGCGATTCCCATATTTTCGTGTGCTATAGCCCACGTCTTCCGAGTGGGTCGTGCCCCCCGCACTCGGATCAACTAAAAAGTTTTTGGGCCATCAAATAAGACCTAAGGAACCATAGTCACCTTCCCGCCTTGATCGTTTCTCATTTTTTGCATTTTTCGGCCAAACAACTAGAATTCCGCCCGATTCCCATATTTTCGTGTGCTATACCACGCCTTAGAAGTGGTCCCGGGTCACCGGACCCCTATCGCCTAAAAATTTTCCGGATTATCAAATAAGACCTAAGGAACCATAGTTACCGTCCAGCCATGATCGTTCCTTAGTTTTTGCGTTTTTCGGCCAAACAACTAGAATTCCGCGCGATTCCCATATTTTTGTGTGTTATAGCCCACGCCTTCCGAGTGGTCCCGGGACCTCCTGACCCCTATCGCCTAAAATTTTTCCGGACTATCAAATACGACCTAAGGAACCATAGTATCCGCCCCGCCATGATCGTTCCTCATTTTTTGCGTTTTTCGGCCAAACAACTAGAATTCCGCGCGATTCCCATATTTTTGTGTGTTATAGCCCACGCCTTCCGAGTGGTCCCGGGACCTCCGGCCCCCTATCGCCTAATATTTTTTCGGACTATCAAATAAGACCAAAGGAACCATAGTCACCGCCCTGCCAAGATCTTTCCACATTTTTTGCATGTTACTGAAAAATACCTAGAATTTCGCCCGATTCCCATATTTTCGTGTGCTATACCCACGCATTGCGAGTGGTCCCAAGAGCCGCGGGACCCGATCGCCTAAAATTTTTCCGGGCAATCAAATATGACCTAAGGAACCATATTATCTGCCCTGCCATGATCGTTCCTTATTTTTTACATTTTTCGGCCAAACAACTAGAATTTCGCGCGATTCCCATATTTTTGTGTGTTATAGCCCACGCCTTCCGAGTGGTCCCGGGACCTCAGGACCCCTATAGCCTAAAATTTTTCCGGACTATCAAATATGACCTAAGGAACCATTGTCACCGCCCAGCCATGATCATTCCTCATTTGTTGCGTTTTCGGCCAAAAAACTAGAATTCCGCCCGATTACAATATTTTTGTGTGCTATTGCCCACTCTTCCCAATGGTTCCGGGACTCCCGGACCCCGATCGCCTAAAATTTTTCCGGGCCGTCAAATACGACCTAAGGAACCATAGTAACTGCCCCGCCATCATCGTTTCTCATTTTTTGCATTTTTCGGCCAAAAAACTAGAATTACGTCCGATTCCCATATTTTCGTGTGCTATACCCACGCCTTCCAGGTGGTCCGGGGAGCCGCGGACCCCGATCGCCTAAAATTTTTCTGGACTTTCAAATACGACCTAAGGTACCATAGTCACCGCCCCACCATGAACGTTCCAAATGCTTTGCATTTTTTGGCCAAAAATCTAGAACTCTGCGCGATTTGTATATTTTCGTGTGCTATAGCTTACGCCTTCCGAGTGGTCCCGGGAGCCGTGGACCCCGATCGCCTAAAATTTTCCGGGCCATCAAATAAGACCTAAGGAACCATAGTCACCGCCCCAACATGATCGTTCCTCATTTATTGCGTTTTTCGGCCAAAAAACTAGAATTTCGTTCGATTACCATATTTTTGTGTGCTATTGCCCACGCCTTCCGAGTGGGCCGGGCCGCCGGACTCGGATCGCCTAAAAACTTTTCGGGCCATCAATTAGGACCTAAGGAACCATAGTCACCGCCTCGCCATGATCGTTCCTCATTTTTTGCATTTTTTGGCCAAAGAAATAGAATTCCGGCCGATTCCCATATTATTGTGTGCTATCCGAGTGGGTCGGGCCCCCAGGAGCCGGATCGCCTAAAAGTTTTCTGGACTATCAAATATGACCTAAGAAACCATAGTCACCGCCCCACCATGATCATTCCTAGTCTTTTGCATTTTTCAGCCAAAAAACTAGAATTCCGCGCGATTTCCATATTTTCGTGTGCTTTAGCCCATGCCTTCCAAAGGGTCCCGGGAACCCCGAACCCCCATCGCCTAAAACTTTTTCCGGGCCATCAAATACGACCTAAGGAACCATAGTATCTGCCCCACCATGATCGTTCCTTATTTTTTGCGTTTTTCGGCCAAACAACTAGAATTGCGCGCGATTCCCATATTTTCGTGTGCTATAGCCCACGTCTTCCGAGTGGGTCGTGCCCCCCGCACTCGGATCAACTAAAAAGTTTTTGGGCCATCAAATAAGACCTAAGGAACCATAGTCACCTTCCCGCCTTGATCGTTTCTCATTTTTTGCATTTTTCGGCCAAACAACTAGAATTCCGCCCGATTCCCATATTTTCGTGTGCTATACCACGCCTTACAAGTGGTCCCGGGTCTCCGGACCCCTATCGCCTAAAAATTTTCCGGATTATCAAATAAGACCTAAGGAACCATAGTTTCCGTCCAGCCATGATCGTTCCTTAGTTTTTGCGTTTTTCGGCCAAACAACTAGAATTCCGCGCGATTCCCATATTTTTGTGTGTTATAGCCCACGCCTTCCGAGTGGTCCCGGGACCTCCTGACCCCTATCGCCTAAAATTTTTCCGGACTATCAAATACGACCTTAGGAACCATAGTATCTGCCCCGCCATGATCCTTCCTCTTTTTTTGCGTTTTTCGGCCAAACAACTAGAATTCCGCGCGATTCCCATATTTTTCTGTGTTATAGCCCACGCCTTTCGTGTGGTCCCGGGACCTCCGGACCCCTATCGCCTAATATTTTTCCGGACTATCAAATAAGACCAAAGGAACCATAGTCACCACCCTGCCAAGATCTTTCCACATTTTTTGCATGTTACAGAAAAAGACCTAGAATTTTGCCCGATTCCCATATTTTCGTGTGCTATACCCACGCATTCCGAGTGGTCCCAAGAGCCGCAGACCCCGATCGCCTAAAATTTTTCCAGGCAATCAAATACGACCTAAGGAACCATAGTATCCGCCCCGCCATGATCGTTCATTATTTTTTGCGTTTTTCGGCCAAACAACTAGAATTCCGCGCGATTCCCATATTTTTGTGTGTTATAGCCCACACCTTCCGTGTGGTGCCGGGACCTCAGGACCCCTATCGCCTAAAATTTTTCCGGACTATCAAATATGACCTAAGGAACCATAGACACTGCCCAGCCATGATCATTCCTCATTTGTTGCATTTTTCGGCCAAAAAACTAGAATTCTGCCCGATTACAATATTTTTGTGTGCTATTGCCCACCCTTCCCAGTGGTTCCCGGACCCCCGGACCCCGATCGCCTAAAATTTTTTCGGGCCGTCAAATACGACCTAAGGAACAATAGTAACCGCCTCGCCTTCATCGTTTCCCATTTTTTGCATTTTTCGGAAAAAAAAACTAGAATTACGCCCGATTCCCATATTTTGGTGTGCTATACCCACGCCTTCCAAGTGGTCCGGGGAGCCGCGGACCACGATCTCCTAAAATTTTTCCGGACTATCAAATACGACCTAAGGTACCATAGTCACCCCCCCACCATGATCGATCCAAATGCTTTGCATTTTTTGGACAAAAAACTAGAACTCTGCGCGATTTGCATATTTTCGTGTGCTATAGCTTACGCCTTCCGAGTGGTCCCGGGAGCCGTGGACCCCGATCGCCTAAAATTTTTCGGGCCATCAAATAGGACCTAAGGAACCATAGTCACCGCCCCGCCATGATCGTTACTCATTTATTGCGGTTTTCGGCCAAAAAACTAGAATTTCGCTCGATTACCATATTTTTATGTGCTATTGCCCACGCCTTCCGAGTGGGCCGGGCCGCCTGACTCGGATCGCCTAAAAAATTTTCGGGCCATCAATTAGGACCTAAGGAACCATAGTCACCGCCTCGCCATGATCGTTCCTCATTTTTTGCATTTTTTGGCCAAAAAAGTAGAATTCCGCCCGATTCCCATATTTTTGTGTGCTATCACCCACGCCTTCCGAGTGGGTCGGGCCCCCCGGAGCCGGATCGCCTAAAAATTTTCCAGACTATCAAATATGACCTAAGGAACCATAGTCACCGCCCCGCCATGATCGTTCCTAGTCTTTTGCATTTTTCAGCCAAAAAACTTGAATTCCGCGCGATTTCCATATTTTCGTGTGCTTTAGCCCATGCCTTCCAATGGGTCCCGGGAGCAGCGGACCCCCGATCGCCTAAAAATTTTCCGGGCCATCCAATACGACCTAAGGAACAATAGTATCCGTCCCTCCATGATCGTTCCTTATTTTTTGCGTTTATCGGCCAAACAACTAGAATTCCGCGCGATTCTAATATTTTTGTGTGTTATAGCCCACACCTTCCGAGTGGTCCCGGGACCTCAGGACCCTTATCGCCTAAAATTTTCCCGGACTATCAAATATGACCTAAGGAACCATAGTCACTGCCCAGCCATGATCATTCCTCATTTGTTGCGTTTTTTCGTCCAAAAAACTAGAATTCCGCCCGATTACAATATTTTTGTGTGCCCACCCTTTCCAGTGGTTCCGGGAACCCCGGACCCTGATCGCCTAAAATTTTTCCGGGCTGTCAAATACGACCTAAGGAACCATAGTAACCGCCCAGCCATCATCGCTTCTCATTTTTTGCATTTTTCGGCCAAAAAACTAGAATTACGCCCGATTCCCATATTTTCGTGTGCTATACCCACGCCTTCCAAGTGGTCCGGGGAGTCGCGGACCCCGATCGCCTAAAATTTTTTCGGACTATCAAATACGACCTAAGGTACCATAGTCACCGCCCCACCATGATCGTTCCAAATGCTTTGCATTTTTTGGCCAAAAAACTAGAACTCCGCGCGATTTGCATATTTTCGTAAGCTATAGCTTACACCTTACGAGTGGTCCCGGGGGCCGTGGACCCCGATCGCCTAAAATTTTCCGGGCCATCAAATAAGACCTAAGGAACCATAGTCACCGCCCTGCCATGATCGTTCCTCATTTATTGCGTATTTCGGCCAAAAAACTAGAATTTCGCTCGATTACCATATTTTTGTGTGCTATTGCCCACGCCTTCCGAGTGGGCCGGGCCGCCGGACTCGGATCGCCTAAAAACTTTTCGGGCCATCAATTAGGACCTAAGGAACCATAGTCATCGCCTCGCCATGATCGTTCCTCATATTTTGCATTTTTTGGCCAAAAAAATAGAATTCCGCCCGATTCCCATATTTTTGTGTGCTATCGCCCACGCCTTCCGAGTGGGTCGGGCCCCCCGGAGCCGGATCACCTAAAAATTTTCCGGACTATCAAATACGACCTAAGGAACCATAGTCACCGCCCCGCCATGATCGTTCCTAGTCTTTTGCATTTTTCAGCCAAAAAACTAGAATTCCGCGCGATTTCCTTATTTTCGTGTGGTTTAGCCCACGCCTTCCAAGGGGTCCCGGGAACCCCAAACCCCGATCGCCTAAAAATTTTCTGGGCCATCAAATATGACCTAAGCAACCGTAGTATCTGCCCCGCCATGATCGTTCCTTATTTTTTGCGTTTTTCGGCCAAACAAATAGAATTCCGCGCGATTCCCATATTTTCGTGTGCTATAGCCCACGCCTTCTGAGTGGGCCGTGCCCCCCGCACTCGGATCACCTAAAAGGTTTTTGGGCCATCAGATAAGACCTAAGGAACCATATTCACCTTCCCGCCATGATCGTTTCTCATTTTTTGCATTTTTTGGCCAAACAACTAGAATTCCGCCCGATTCCCATATTTTCGTGTGCTAAACCCACGCCTTACAAGTGGTCCCGGGCCTCCGGACCCCTATCGCCTAAAATTTTTCCGGACTATCAAATAAGACCTAAGGAACCATAGTCACCGCCCAGCCATGATCGTTCCTTATTTTTTGCATTTTTCGGCCAAACAACTAGAATTCCGCGCGATTCCCAGATTTTTGTGTGTTATAACCCACGCCTTCCGAGTGGTCCCGGGACCTCCGGACCCCTATCGCCAAATATTTTTCCGGACTATCAAATAAGACCAAAGGAACCATAGTCACCACCCTGCCAAGATCTTTCCACATTTTTTGCATGTTACTGAAAAAGACCTAGAATTTCACCCGATTCCCATATTTTCGTGTGCTATACCCACGCATTCCGAGTGGTCCCAAGAGCCGTGGACCCCGATCGCCTAAAATTATTCCGGGCAATCAAATACGACCTAAGGAACAATAGTAACCGCCCCGCGATCATCGTTTCTCATTTTTTGCATTTTTCGGCCAAACAACTAGAATTCCGCCCGATTCCCATATTTTCGTGTGCTATACCCACGCCTTACAAGTGGTCCCGGGTCTCCGGACCCCTATCGCCTAAAATTTTTCCGGACTATAAAATAAGACCTAAGGAACCATAATCACCGCCCAGCCATGATCGTTCCTTATTTTTTGCATTTTTCGGCCAAACAACTAGAATTCCGCGCGATTCCCAGATTTTTGCGTGTTATAGCCCACGCCTTCCGAGTGGTCCCGGGACCTCCGGACCCCTATCGCCTAATATTTTTTCGGACTATCAAATAAGACCAAAGGAACCATAGTCACCACCCTGCCAAGATCTTTCCACATATTTTGCATGTTACTGAAAAAGACCTAGAATTTCACCCGATTCCCATATTTTCGTGTGCTATACCCACGCATTCCGAGTGGTCCCAAGAGCCGCGGACCCCGATCGCCTAAAATTATTCCGGGCAATCAAATATGACCTAAGGAACAATAGTAACCGCCCCGCGATCATCGTTTCTCATTTTTTGCATTTTTCGCCAAAAAACTAGAATTACGCCCTATTCCCATATTTTCGTGTGCTATACCCACGCCTTCCAAGTGGTCCGGGGAGCCGCGGACCCCGATCGCCTAAAAATTTTCCAGACTATCAAATACGACCTAAGGTACCATAGTCACCGCCCCACCATGATCGTTCCAAATGCTTTGCATTTTTCGGCCAAAAAACTAGAACTCCGCGCGATTTTCTTATTTTCGTGTGCTATAGCTTACGCCTTCCGAGTGGTCCCGGGAGACGTGGACCTCGATCGCCTAAAATTTTCCGGGCCATCAAATACGACCTAAGGAACCATAGTCACCGCCCCGCCATGATCGTTCCTCATTTATTGCGTTTTTCGGCCAAAAAGCTAGAATTCCGCTCGATTACCATATTTTTGTGTGCCCCACGCCTTCCGAGTGGGCCGGGCCGCCAGACTCGGATCGCCTGAAAAATTTCCGGACTATCAAATACGAACCAAGGGACGATAGTCACCTCCCCGCCATGATCTTTCCTAGTCTTTTGCATTTTTCAGCCAAAAAACTAGAATTCCGCGCGATTTCCATATTTTCGTGTGCTTTAGCCCACGCCTTCAAAGGGGTCTCGGGAACCCCGAACCCCGATCGTCTAAAAAATTTCCGGGTTATCAGATACGACCTAAGGAACCATAGTAACCAGCCCGCCATGATCGTTCCTCATTGTTTGCGTTTTTCGCCCAAACAACGAGAATTTCGCCCGATTCCCATATTTTCGTGTGCTATACCCACGCATTCCGAGTGGTCCCAAGAGCCGCGGACCCCGATCACCTAAAATTTTTCCGGACTATCAAATAAGACCTAAGGAACCATAGTCACCACCCAGCCATGATCGTTCCTAGTTTTTTCCGTTTTTCGACCAAAAAACTATAATTTCGCGCGATTCCCATATTTTCGTGTCCTATAGCCCACGCCTTCCAAGTGAACCCGGGAACTCCGGACCCCTATCGCCTAAAATTTTTTCGGACTATCAAATACGACCTAAGGAACAATTGTCACCGCCCAGCCATGATCATTCCTCATTTGTTGCGTTTTTCGGCCACAAATCTAGAATTCCGCCCGATTACAATATTTTTGTGTGCTATTGCCCACCCTTCCAAGTGGTTCCGGGACCCCCCGACCCCGATCGCCTAAAAATTTTCCGGGCCATCAAATACGACCTAAGGAACCACAGTAACCGCCCCGTGATCATCGTTTCTCATTTTTTGCATTTTTCGGCCAAAAAACTAGAATTACGGCCGATTCCCATATTTTCATGTGCTATACCCACGCCTTCCAAGTGGTCCGGGGAGCCGCGGACCCCGATCGCCTAAAAATTTTCCGGACTATCAAATACGACCTAAGGTACCATAGTCACCGCCCCACCATGATCGTTCCAAATGCTTTGCATTTTTCGGCCAAAAAACTAGAACTCCGCGCAATTTGCATATTTTCGTGTGCTATAGCTTACGCCTTCCGAGTGGTCCCGGGAGCTGTGGACCCCGATCGCCTAAAATTTTCCGGGCCATCAAATACGACCTAAGGAAACATAGTCACCGCCCCGCCATGATCGTTCCTCATTTATTGCATTTGTTGGCCAAAAAACTAGAATTCCGCTTGATTACCATATTTTTGTGTTCTATTGCCCATGCCTTCCGAGTGGGCCAAGGCGCCGTGCTCGGATCGCCTAAAAATTTTTCGGGCCATCAATTACGACCTAAGGAACCATAGTCACCGTCTCGCCATGATTGTTCCTCATGTTTTGCATTTTTTGCATTTTTGGCCAAAACACTAGAATTCCGCTCGATCACCATATTTTTGTGTGCTATTACCCACGCCTTCCGAGTGGGCCGGGCCGCCGGACTCGGATCGCCTAAAAAATTTTCGGGCCATCAATTAGGACCTAAGGAACCATAGTCACTGCCTCTCCATGATCGTTCCTCATTTTTTGCATTTTTTGGCCAAAAACTAGAATTTCGCCAGATTCCCATATTTTTGTGTGTTATAGCCCACGCCTTCCGAGTGGTCCCGGGACCTCCTGACCCCTATCGCCTAAAATTTTTTCGGAATATCAAATACGACCTAAGGAACCATAGTATCCGCCCCGCCATGATCGTTCCTCATTTTTTGTGTTTTTCAGCTAGACAACTAGAATTCCGCGCGATTCCCATATTTTTGTGTGTTATAGCCCACGCCTTCCGAGTGGTCCCGGGACCTCCGGACCCCTATCACCTAATATTTTTCCGGACTATCAAATAAGACCAAAGGAACCATAGTCACCGCCCTGCTAAGATCTTTCCACATTTTTTGCATGTTACTGAAAAAGACCTAGAATTTCGCCCGATTCCAATATTTTCGTGTGCTATACACACGCATTCCGAGTGGTCCCAAGAGCCGCGGACCCCGATCGCCTAAAATTTTTCCGGGCAATCAAATACGACCTAAGGAACCATATTATCTGCCCTGCCATGATCGTTCCTTATTTTTTGCGTTTTTCGGCCAAACAACTAGAATTTCGCGCGATTCCCATATTTTTGTGTGTTATAGCCCACGCCTTCCGAGGGGTCCCGGGACCTCCGGACCCCGATCGCCTAAAAATTTTCCGGACTATCAAATACGACCTAAGGAACCATAGTATCCGCCCCGCCATGATCGTTCGTCATTTTTTGCGTTTTTCGGCCAAACAACTAGAATTTTGCCCGATTCCCATATTTTTGTGCGCTATACCCACGCATTCCGAGTAGTCCCAAGAGACGCGAATCTCTATCGCCTAAAATTTTTCCGGACTATCAAATAAGACCTAAGGAACCATAGTCACCGCCCAGCCATAATCGTTCCTAGTTTTTTCGTTTTTCGGCCAAAAAACTAGAATTCCGCGCGATTCCCCTATTTTCGTGTCCTATAGCCCACGCCTTCCAAGTGAACCCGGGAACTCCGGACCCCTATCGCCTAAAATTTTTCCGGACTATCAAATATTGACCTAAGGAACCATAGTCACCACCCAGCCATCATCATTCCTCATTTGTTACGTTTTTCGGCCAAAAAACTAGAATTTCGCCCGATTACAATATTTTTGTGTGCTATTGCCCACCATTCCAAGTGGTTCCGGGACCCCCGGACCCCGATCGCCTAAAATTTTTCTGGGCTGTCAAATACGACCTAAGGAACCATAGTAACCGCCCCGCGATCATCGTTTCTCATTTTTTGCATTTTTCGGCAAAAAAACCAGAATTACACCCGATTCCCATATTTTCGTGTGCTATACCCACGCCTTCCAAATGGTCCGGGGAGCCGCGGACCCCGATCGCCTAAAATTTTTCCGGACTATCAAATACGACCTAAGGTACCATAGTCACCGCCCCACCATGATCGTTCAAAATGCTTTGCATTCTTCGCCCAAAATACTAGAACTCCGCGCGATTTGCATATTTTCGTGTGCTATAGCTTACGCCTTCCGAGTGGTCCCGGGAGCCGTGGACCCTGATCGCCTATAATTTTCTGGGCCATCAAATACGACCTAAGGAACCATAGTCACCGCCCCGCCTTGATCGTTCCTCATTTATTGTATTTTTCGGCCAAAAAACTAGAATTTCGCTCGATTACCATATTTTTGTGTGCCCCACGCCTTCCGAGTGGGCCGGGCCGCCGGACTCGGATTGCCTAAAAAAAATTTGGGCCATCAATTAGGACCTAAGGAACCATAGTCACCGCCTCGCCATGATCGTTTCTCATTTTTTGCATTTTTGGCCAAAAAACTAGAATTCCGCCCGATTCCCATATTTTTGTGTGCTATATCGCCCACGCCTTCCGAGTGGGTCGGGCCCCCCGGAGCCGGATCGCCTAAAAATTTTTCAGACTATCAAATACGACCTAAGGAACCATAGTCACCTCCCCGCCATGATCGTTCCTAGTCATTTGCGTTTTTCAGCCAAAAAACTAGAATTCCGCGCGATTTCCATATTTTCGTGTGCTTTAGCCCACGCCTTCCAAGGGGTCCCGGGAACCCCAAACCCCGATCGCCTAAAAATTTTCCGGGCCATCAAATACGACCTAAGGAACTATAGTAACCACGCTGCCATGATCGTTCCTCATTTTTTTGCGTTTATCGGCCAAACAACTAGAATTCCGCGCGATTCCCATATTTTAGTGTGTTATAGCCCACGCCTTCCGAGTGGTCCCGGGACCTCCTGACCCCTACCGCCTAAAATTTTTCCGGACTATCAAATACGACCTAAGGAACCATAGTATCCGCCCCGCCATGATCGTTACTCATTTTTTGCGTTTTTTGGCCAAACAAGTAGAATTCCGCGCGATTCCCATATTTTTGTGTGTTATAGCCCACGCCTTTCTTGTGGTCCCGGGACCTCCGGACCCCTATCGCCTTATATTTTTCCGGACTATCAAATAAGACCAAAGGAACCATAGTCACCGCCCTGCCAAGATCTTTCCACATTTTTTGCATGTTACTGAAAAAGACCTAGAATTTCGCCCGATTCCCATATTTTCGTGTGCTATACCCACGCATTCCGAGTGGTCCCAAGAGCCACGGACCCCAATCGCCTAAAATTTTTCCGGGCAATCTAATACAACCTAAGGAACCATATTATCCGCCCTGCCATGATCGTTCCTTATTTTTTGCGTTTTTCGGCCAAACAACTAGAATTCCGCACGATTCCCATATTTTTGTGTGTTATAGCCCACGCCTTCCGAGTGGTCCCAAGAGAGGCGGACCCCTATCGCCTAAAATTTTTCCGGACTATCAAATAAGACCTAAGGAACCATAATCACCGCCCAGCCATGATCGTTCCTAGTTTTTTCCGTTTTTGACCCAAAAACTAGAATTCCGCGCGATTCCCATATTTTCGTGTCCTATAGCCCACGCCTTCCAAGTGAACCCGGGAACTCCGGACCCCTATCGCCTAAAATTTATCTGGACTATCAAATACGACCTAGAATTCCGCCCGATTACAATATTTTTGTGTGCTATTGCCCACTCTTCCAAGTGGTTCCGGGACCCTCCGACCCTGATCGCCTAAAATTTTTCCGGGCCGTCAAATACGACCTAAGGAACCATAGTAACCGCCCCGCGATCATCGTTTCTCTTTTTTTGCATTTTTCGGCCAAACAACTAGAATTTCGCCAGATTCCCATATCTTCGTGTGCTATACCCAGACATTCCGAGTAGTCCCAAGAGCCGCGGACCACGAGCGCCTAAAATTTTTCCGGACTATCAAATAAGACCTAAGTAACCATAGTCACCGCCCAGCCATGATCGTTCCTAGTGTTTTCTGTTTTTTGGCCAAAAAACAAGAATTCCGCGCTATTCCCATATTTTCGTGTCCTATAGCCCACGCCTTCCAAGTGAACCCGGGAACTCCGGACCCCTATCGCCTAATGTTTTTCCGGACTATCAAATACGACCTAAGGAACCATAGTCACCGCCCACCCATGATCATTCCTCATTTGTTGCGTTTTTCGGCCAAAAAACTAGAATTCCGCTCGATTACCATATTTTTGTGTGCTATTGCCCACGCCTTCCGAGTGGGCCAGGCCTCCAGACTCAGATCGCCTAAAAAAATTTCGGGCCATCAATTAGGACCTAAGGAACCATAGTCACTGCCTCGCCATGATCGTTTCTCATTTTTTGCATTTTTTGGCCAAAAAACTAGAATTCCGCCCGATTCCCATATTTTTGTGTGCTATCGCCCACGCCTTCCGAGTGGGTCGGGCCGCCCGGAGCCGGATCGCCTAAAAATTTTCCGGACTATCAAATACGACCTAAGGAACCATAGTCACTGCCCCGCCATGATCGTTCCTAGTCTTTTGCGTTTTTCAGCCAAAAAACTAGAATTCCGCGCGATTTCCATATTTTCGTGTGCTTTAGCCCACGCCTTCCAAGGGGTCCCGAAAACCCCAAACCCCGATCGCCTAAAAATTTTCCAGGCCAAAAGATACGACCTAAGGAACCATAGTAACCACCCCGCCATGATCGTTCCTCATTTTTTGCGTTTTTCGGCCAAACAACTAGAATTTCGCGCGATTCCCATATTTTTGTGTGTTATAGCCCACGCCTTCCGAGTGGTCCCGGGACCTCCTGACCCCTATCGCCTAAAATTTTTCCGGACTATCAAATACGACCTAAGGAACCATAGTATCCGCCCCGCCATGATCGTTCCTCATTTTTTGCGTTTTTCGGCCAAACAACTAGAATTCCGCGCGATTCCCATATTTTTGTGTGTTATAGCCCACGCCTTCCGAGTGGTCCCGGGACCTCCGGACCCCTATCGCCTAATATTTTTCCGGACTATCAAATAAGACCAAAGGAACCATAGTCACCGCCCTGCCAAGATCTTTCCAAATTTTTTGCATGTTACTGAAAAATACCTAGAATTTCGCCCGATTCCCATATTTTCGTGTGCTATACCCACGCATTCTGAGTGGTCCCAAGAGCCGCGGGACCCGATCGCCTAAAATTTTTCCGGGCAATCAAATACGACCTAAGGAACCATAATATCCGCCCTGCCATGATCGTTTCTTATTTTTTGCGTTTTTCGGCCAAACAACTAGAATTCCGCGGGATTCCCATATATTTGTGTGTTATAGCCCACGCCTTCCGAGGAGTCCCGGAACCTCCGGACCCCGATCGCCTAAAAATTTTCCGGACTATCAAATATGACCAAAGGAACCATAGTATCCGCCCCGCCATGATCGTTCCTCATTTTTTGCGTTTTTCGGCCAAACAACTAGAATTTCGCCCGATTCCCATATTTTCGTGTGCTATACCCACGCATTCCGAGTGGTCCCAAGAGACGCGGACCCCTATCGCCTAAAATTTTTCCGGACTATCAAATAAGACCTAAGGAACCATAGTCACCGCCCAGCCATGATCGTTCCTAGTTTTTTCCGTTTTTCGGCCAAAAAATTAGAATTCCGCGCGATTCCATATTTTCGTGTCCTATAGCCCACACCTTCCAATTGAACCCGGGAACTCCAGACCCCTATCGCCTAAAATATTTCCGGACTATCAAATACGACCTAAGGAACCATAGTCACCGCCCAGCCATGACCATTCCTCATTTGTTGCGTTTTTCGGCCAAAAAACTAGAATTCTGCCCGATTTATGTTTTTGTGTGCTATTGCCCACCCTTCCAAGTGGTTCCGGGACCCCCGAACCCCGATCAGCTAAAATTTTTCCGGGCCGTCAAATACGACCTAAGGAACCATAGTAACCACCCCGCCATGATCGTTCCTCATTTTTTGCGTTTTTCGGCAAAACAACTAGAATTTCGCCAGATTCCCATATCTTCGTGTGCTATACCCACGCATTCCGAGTAGTCCCAAGAGCCGCGGACCTCGATCGACTAAATTTTTTCCGGACTATCAAATAAAACCTAAGGAACCATAGTCACCGCCCAGCCATGATCGTTCCTAGTTTTTTCCGTTTTTCGGCCAAAAAACTAGAATTCCGCGCGATTCCTATATTTTCGTGTCCTATAGCCCTTGCCTTCCAAGTGAACCCGGGAACTCCGGACCCCTATCGCCTAAAATTTTTCCGGACTATCAAATACGACCTAAGGAACCATAGTCATCGCCCAGCCATGATCATTCCTCATTTGTTGTGTTTTTCGGCCAAAAAACTAGAATTCCGCCCGATTACAATATTTTTGTGTCCAACCCTTCCAAGTGGTTCCAGGACCCCCGGACCCCGATCGCCTAAAATTTTTCCGGGACGTCAAATACGACCTAAGGAACCATAGTAACCGCCCCGCGATCATCGTTTCTCGTATTTTGCATTTTTCGGCCAAAAAACTAGAATTACGCCCGATTCCCATATTTACGTGTGCTATACCCACGCCTTCCAAGTGGTCCGGGGAGCCGCGGACCCCGATCGCCTAAAATTTTTCCGGACTATCAAATACGATCTAAGGTACCATAGTCACCGCCCCACCATGATCGTTCCAAATGCTTTGAATTTTTCGGCCAAAAAACTAGAACTCCGCGCGATTTGCATATTTTCGTGTGCTATAGCTTACGCCTTCCGAGTGGTCCTGGGAGCCGTGGACCCCGATCGCCTAAAATTTCCGGGCCATCAAATACGACCTAAGGAACCATACTCACCGCCCGGCCATGATCGTTCCTCATTTATTGCGTTTTTCGGCCAAAAAGCTAGAATTCTGCTCGATTACCATATTTTTGTGTGCCCCACGCCTTCCGAGTGGGCCGGGCCGCCGGACTCGAATCGCCTAAAAATAGTTTGGGCCATCAATTAGGACCTAAGGAACCATAGTCACCGCCTCACCATGATCGTTCCTCATTTTTTGTATTTTTTGGCCAAAAAACTAGAATTACGCCCGATTACCATATTTTTGTGTGCTATCGCCCACGCCTTCCGAGTGGGTCGGGCCCCCCGGAGCCGGATCGCCTAAAAATTTTCCGGACTATCAAATAGGACCTAAGGAACAATAGTCATCGCCCCGCCATGATCGTTCCTAGTCTTTTGCGTTTTTCAGCCAAAATACTAGAATTCCGCGCCATTTTCCACATTTTTGTGTCCTTTAGCCCACCCCTTCAAAGGGGTCCCGGGAACCCCGAACCCCGATCGTCTAAAAATTTTCGGGCCATCAAATACGACATAAGGAACCATAGTAACCACCCCGCCATGATCGTTCCTCATTTTTTGCGTTTTTCGGCCAAACAACTAGAATTTCGCCAGATTCCCATATCTTCGTGTGCTATACCCACGCATTCCGAGTAGTCCCAAGAGCCGCGGACCCCGATCGCCTAAAATTTTTCCGGACAATCAAATAAGACCTAAGGAACCATAGTCACCGCCCAGCCATGATCGTTCCTAGTTTTTTCCATTTTTCGGCCAAAAAACTAGAATTCCGCGCGATTCCCATATTTTCGTGTCCTATAGCCCACGCCTTCCAAGTGAACCCGGGAACTCCGGACCCCTATCGCCTAAAATTTTTCCGGACTATCAAATACGACCTAAGGAACCATAGTCATCACCCAGCCATGATTATTCCTCATTTTTTGCGTTTTTCGGCCAAAAAACTAGAATTCCACCCGATTACAATATTTTTGTGTGCAACCCTTCCAAGTGGATCCAGGACCCCCGGACCCCGATCGCCTAAAATTTTTCCAGGCTGTCAAATATGACCTAAGGAACCATAGTAACCGCCCCGCGATCATCGTTTCTCATTTTTTGCATTTTTCGGCCAAAAAACTAGAATTACGCCCGATTCCCATATTTACGTGTGCTATACCCACGCCTTCCAAGTGGTCCGGGGAGCCGCGGACCCCGATCGCCTAAAATTTTTCCGGACTATCAAATACGACCTAAGGTACCATAGTCACCGCCCCACCATGATCGTTCCAAATGCTTTGCATTTTTCGGCCAAAAAACTAGAACTCCGTGCGATTTGCATATTTTCGTGTGCTATAGCTTACGCCTTCCGAGTGGTCCCGGGAGCCGTGGACCCCGATCGCCTAAAATTTCCGGGCCATCAAATACGACCTAAGGAACCATAGTCACCGCCCCGCCATGATCGTTCCTCATTTATTGCGTTTTTCGACCAAAAAGCTAGAATTCCGCTCGATTACCATATTTTTGTGTGCCCCACGCCTTCCGAGTGGGCCGGGCCGCCGGACTCGAATCGCCTAAAAATATTTTGGGCCATCAATTAGGACCTAAGGAACCATAGTCACCGCCTCGCCATGATCGTTCCTTATTTTTTGCATTTTTTGGCCAAAAAACTAGAATTCCGCCCGATTACCATATTTTTGTGTGCTATCGCCCACGCCTTCCGAGTGGGTCAGGCCCCCCGGAGCCGGATCGCCTAAAAATTTTCCGGACTATCAAATATGACCTAAGGAACAATAGTCATCGCCCCGCCATGATCGTTCCTAGTCTTTTGCGTTTTTCAGCCAAAAAACTAGAATTCCGCGCGATTTTCCACATTTTCGTGTCCTTTAGCCCACCCCTTCAAAGGGGTCCTGGGAACCCCGAACCCCGATCGTCTAAAAAATTTTCGGGCCATCAAATACGACCTAAGGAACCATAGTAACCACCCCGCCATGATCGTTCCTCATTTTTTGCATTTTTCGGCCAAACAACTAGAATTTCGCCAGATTCCCATATCTTCGTGTGCTATACCCACGCATTCCGAGTAGTCCCAAGAGCCGCTGATCCCGATCGCCTAAAATTTTTCCGGACTATCAAATAAGACCTAAGGAACCATAGTCACCGCCCAGCCATGATCGTTCCTAGTTCTTTCCATTTTTCGGCCAAAAAACTAGAATTCCGCGCGATTCCTATATTTTCGTGTCCTATAGCCCACGCCTTCCAAGTGAACCCGGGAACTCCGGACCCCTATCGCCTAAAAGTTTTCCGGACTATCAAATACGACCTAAGGAACCATAGTCATCGCCCAGCCATGATCATTCCTCATTTGTTGCGTTTTTCGGCCAAAAAACTAGAATTCCGCCCGATTACAATATTTTTGTGTGCAACCCTTCCAAGTGGTTCCAGGACCCCCGGACCCCGATCGCCTAAAATTTTTCCGGGACGTCAAATACGACCTAAGGAACCATAGTAACCGCCCCGCGATCATCGTTTCTCATATTTTGCATTTTTCGGCCAAAAAACTAGATTTACGCCCGATTCCCATATTTACGTGTGCTATACCCACGCCTTCCAAGTGGTCCGGGGAGCCGCGGACCCCGATCGCCTAAAATTTTTCCGGACTATCAAATACGATCTAAGGTACCATAGTCACCGCCCCACCATGATCGTTCCAAATGCTTTGCATTTTTCGGCCAAAACACTAGAACTCCGCGCGATTTGCATATTTTCGTGTGCTATAGCTTACGCCTTCCGAGTGGTCCTGGGAGCCGTGGACCCCGATCGCCTAAAATTTCCGGGCCATCAAATACGACCTAAGGAACCATAGTCACCGCCCTGCCATGATCGTTCCTCATTTATTGCATTTTTCGGCCAAAAAGCTAGAATTCCGCTCGATTACCATATTTTTGTGTGCCCCACGCCTTCCGAGTGGGCCGGGCCGCCGGACTCGAATCGCCTAAAAAAAATTTGGGCCATCAATTAGGACCTAAGGAACCATAGTCACCGCCTCACCATGATCGTTCCTCATTTTTTGCATTTTTTGGCCAAAAAACTAGAATTCCGCCCGATTACCATATTTTTGTGTGCTATCGCCCACGCCTTCCGAGTGGGTCGGGCCCCCGGGAGCCGGATCGCCTAAAAATTTTCCGGACTATCAAATATGACCTAAGGAACAATAGTCATCGCCCCGCCATTATAGTTCCTAGTCTTTTGCGTTTTTCAGCCAAAATACTAGAAT
The DNA here is from genome assembly GCF_000715075.1 of Nicotiana tabacum. NCBI lineage: Eukaryota > Viridiplantae > Streptophyta > Magnoliopsida > Solanales > Solanaceae > Nicotiana > Nicotiana tabacum. The sequence goes on along the minus strand of NW_027438342.1, from coordinate 36,336 downwards.
TCCGCGCGATTTTCCACATTTTCGTGTCCTTTAGCCCACCCCTTCAAAGGGGTCCCGGGAACCCCGAACCCCGATCGTCTAAAAAATTTTCGGGCCATCAAATACGACATAAGGAACCATAGTAACCACCCCGCCATGATCGTTCCTCATTTTTTGCGTTTTTCGGCTAAACAACTAGAATTTCGCCAGATTCCCATATCTTCGTGTGCTATACCCACGCATTCCGAGTAGTCCCAAGAGCCGCGGACCCCGATCGCCTAAAATTTTTTCGGACTATCAAATAAGACCTAAGGAACCATAGTCACCGCCCAGCCATGATCGTTCCTAGTTTTTTCCATTTTTCGGCCAAAAAACTAGAATTCCGCGCGATTCCCATATTTTCGTGTCCTATAGCCCACGCCTTCCAAGTGAACCCGGGAACTCCGGACCCCTATCGCCTAAAATTTTTCCGGACTATCAAATACGACCTAAGGAACCATAGTCATCGCCCATCCATGATTATTCCTCATTTTTTGCGTTTTTCGGCTAAAAAACTAGAATTCCGCCCGATTACAATATTTTTGTGTGCAACCCTTCCAAGTGGTTCCAGGACCCCCGGACCCCGATCGCCTAAAATTTTTCCGGGCTGTCAAATATGACCTAAGGAACCATAATAACCGCCCCGCGATCATCGTTTTTCATTTTTTACATTTTTCGGCCAAAAAACTAGAATTACGCCCGATTCCCATATTTACGTGTGCTATACCCACGCCTTCCAAGTGGTCCGGGGAGCCGCGGACCCCGATCGCCTAAAATTTTTCCGGACTATCAAATACGACCTAAGGTACCATAGTCACCGCCCCACCATGATCGTTCCAAATGCTTTGCATTTTTCGGCCAAAAAACTAGAACTCCGCGCGATTTGCATATTTTCGTGTGCTATAGCTTACGCCTTCCGAGTGGTCCCGGGAGCCGTGGACCCCGATCGCCTAAAATTTTCCGGGCCATCAAATACGACCTAAGGAACCATAGTCACCGCCCCACCATGATCGTTCCTCATTTATTGCGTTTTTCGGCCAAAAAGCTAGAATTCCGCTCGATTACCATATTTTTGTGTGCCCCACGCCTTCCGAGTGGGCCGGGCCGCCGGACTCGAATCGCCTAAAAAAATTTTGGGCCATCAATTAGGACCTAAGGAACCATAGTCACCGCCTCGCCATGATCGTTCCTCATTTTTTGCATTTTTTGGCCAAAAAACTAGAATTCCGCCCGATTACCATATTTTTGTGTGCTATCGCCCACGCCTTCCGAGTGGGTCAGGCCCCCCGGAGCCGGATCGCCTAAAAATTTTCCGGACTATCAAATATGACCTAAGGAACAATAGTCATCGCCCCGCCATGATCATTCCTAGTCTTTTGCGTTTTTCAGCCAAAAAACTAGAATTCCGCGCGATTTTCCACATTTTCGTGTCCTTTAGCCCACCCCTTCAAAGGGGTCCTGGGAACCCCGAACCCCGATCGTCTAAAAAATTTTAGAGCCATCAAATACGACCTAAGGAACCATAGTAACCACCCCGCCATGATCGTTCCTCATTTTTTGCATTTTTCGGCCAAACAACTAGAATTTCGCCAGATTCCCATATCTTCGTGTGCTATACCCAGGCATTCCGAGTAGTCCCAAGAGCCGCGGACCACGAGCGCCTAAAATTTTTCCGGACTATCAAATAAGACCTAAGGAACCATAGTCACCGCCCAGCCATGATCGTTCCTAGTGTTTTCCGTTTTTCGGCCAAAAAATAAGAATTCCGCGCTATTCCCATATTTTCGTGTCCTATAGCCCACGCCTTCCAAGTGAACCCGGGAACTCCGGACCCCTATCGCCTAAAATTTTTACGGACTATCAAATACGACCTAAGGAACCATAGTCACTGCCCAGCCATGATCATTCCTCATTTGTTGCGTTTTTCGGCCAAAAAACTAGAATTCCGCCCGATTACAATATTTTTGTGTCCTATTGCCCACGCCTTCCGAGTTGGCCAGGCCTCCAGACTCAGATTGCCTAAAATTTTTCCGGACTATCAAATACGACCTAAGGTACCATAGTCACCGCCCCACCATGATCGTTCCAAATGCTTTGCATTTTTCGGCCAAAAAATTAGAACTCCGCGCGATTTGCATATTTTCGTGTGCTATAGCTTACGCCTTCCGAGTGGTCCCGGGAACCGTGGACCCCGAATCGCCTAAAATTTCCGGGCCATCAAATACGACCTAAGGAACCATAGTCACCGCCCCGCCATGATCGTTCCTCATTTATTGCGTTTTTCGGCCAAAAAGCTAGAATTCCGCTCGATTACCATATTTTTGTGTGCCCCACGCCTTCCGAGTGGGCCGGGCCGCCGGACTCGAATCGCCTAAAAAAATTTTGGGCCATCAATTAGGACCTAAGGAACCATAGTCACCGCCTCGCCATGATCGTTCCTCATTTTTTGCATTTTTTGGCCAAAAAACTAGAATTCCGCCCGATTACCATATTTTTGTGAGCTATCGCCCACGCCTTCCGAGTGGGTCCGGCCCCCCGGAGCCGGATCGCCTAAAAATTTTCCGGACTATCAAATATGACCTAAGGAACAATAGTCATCGCCCCGCCATGATCATTCCTAGTCTTTTGCGTTTTTCAGCCAAAAAACTAGAATTCCGCGCGATTTTCCACATTTTCGTGTCCTTTAGCCCACCCCTTCAAAGGGGTCCTGGGAACCCCGAACCCCGATCGTCTAAAAAATTTTAGACCCATCAAATACGACCTAAGGAACCATAGTAACCTCCCCGCCATGATCGTTCCTCATTTTTTGCATTTTTCGGCCAAACAACTAGAATTTCGCCAGATTCCCATATCTCCGTGTGCTATACCCAGGCATTCCGAGTAGTCCCAAGAGCCGCGGACCACGAGCGCCTAAAATTTTTCCGGACTATCAAATAAGACCTAAGGAACCATAGTCACCGCCCAGCCATGATCGTTCCTAGTTTTTTCTGTTTTTCGGCCAAAAAACAAGAATTCCGCGCTATTCCCATATTTTCGTGTCCTATAGCTCACGCCTTCCAAGTGAACCCGGGAACTCCGGACCCCTATCGCCTAAAATTTTTACGGACTATCAAATACGACTTAAGGAACCATAGTCACCGCCCAGCCATGATCATTCCTCATTTGTTGCGTTTTTCGGCCAAAAAACTAGAATTCCGCCCGATTACAATATTTTTGTGTGCTATTGCCCAACCTTCCAAGTGGTTCCGGGACCCCCGGACCCCGATCGCCTAAAATTATTCCGGGCTGTCAAATACGACCTAAGGAACCGTAGTAACCGCCCCGCGATCATCGTTTCTTATGTTTTGCATTTTTCGGCCAAAAAACTAGAATTACGCCCGATTCCCATATTTCCGTGTGCTATACCCATGCCTTCCAAGTGGTCCGGGGAGCCGCGGACCCCGATCGCCTAAAATTTTTCCGGACTATCAAATACTACCTAAGGTACCATAGTCACCGCCCCACCATGATCGTTCCAAATGCTTTGCATTTTTCGGCAAAAAAATTAGAACTCCGCGCGATTTGCATATTTTCGTGTGCTATAGCTTACGCCTTCCGAGTGGTCCCGGGAACCGTGGACCCCGATCGCCTAAAATTTTCCGGGCCATCAAATACGACCTAAGGAACCATAGTCACCGCCCCGCCATGATCGTTCCTCATTTATTGCATTTTTCGGCCAAAAAGCTAGAATTCCGCTCGATTACCATATTTTGTGTGTGCCCCACGCCTTCCGAGTGGGCCGGGCCACCGGACTCGGATCGCCTAAAAAAATTTCGGGCCATAAATTACGACCTAAGGAACCATAGTCACCGCTTCGCCATGATCGTTCCTCATTTTTTGCATTTTTTGGCCAAAAAACTAGAATTCCGCCCGATTCCCATATTTTTGTGTGCTATCGCCCACGCCTTCCGAGTGGGTCGGGCCCCCAGGAGCCGGATCGCCTAAAAAATTTTCGGACTATCAAATACGACCTAAGGAACCATAGTCACCGCCCCGCCATGATCGTTCCTAGTCTTTTGCATTTTTCAGCGCGATTTCCATATTTTCGTGTGCTATACCCACGCATTCCGAGTGGTCCCAATAGCAGCGGACCCCGATCGCCTAAAATTTTTCGGACTATAAAAAATGACCTAAGGAACCATAGTCACCGCCCAGCCATGATCGTTCCTAGTTATTTCCGTTTTTTGGCTAAAAAACTAGAATTCCGCGCGATTCCCATATATTCGTGTCCTATAGCCCACGCCTTCCAAGTGAACCCGGGAACTCCGGACCCCTATCGCCTAAAATTTTTCCGGACTATCAAATACGACCTAAGGAACCATAGTCACCGCCCCCCCATGATCGTTCCTAGCCTTTTACGTTTTTCAGCCAAAAAACTAGAATTCCGCGCGATTTCCATATTTTCGTGTGCTTTAGCCCACGCCTTCCAAGGGATCCCGGGAACCCCGAACCCCGATCGCCTAAAAATTTTCTGGGCCATCAAATACGACCTAAGGAACCATAGTAACCACCCCGCCATGATCGTTCCTTATTTTTTGTGTTTTTCGGCCAAACAACTAGAATTCCGCGCGATTCCTATATTTTTGTGTGTTATAGCCCACGCCTTCCGAGTGGTCCCGGGACCTCCTGACCCCTATCGCCTAAAATTTTTCCGGACTATCAAATACGACCTAAGGAACCATAGTATCCGCCCCGCCATGATCGTTCCTCATTTTTTTTGTTTTTCGGCCAGACAACTAGAATTCCGCGCGATTCCCATATTTTTGTGTGTTATAGCCCATGCCTTCCGAGTGGTCCCGGGACCTCCGGACCCCTATCGCCTAATATTTTTCCGGACTATCAAATAAGACCAAAGGAATGATAGTCACCGCCCTGCCAAGATCTTTCCACATTTTTTGCATGTTACTCAAAAAGACCTAGAATTTCGCCCGATTCCCATATTTTCGTGTGCTATACCCTCGCATTCCGAGTGGTCCCAAGAGCCGCGGACCCCGATCGCCTAAAATTTTTCAGGGCAATCAAATACGACCTAAGGAACCATATTATCCGCCTTGCCATGATCGTTCCTTATTTTTTGCATTTTTCGGCCAAACAACTAGAATTCCGCGTGATTCCCATATTTTTGTGTGCTATATAGCCCACGCCTTCCGAGGGGTCCCGGGACCTCCGGACCCCGATCGCCTAAAAATTTTCTGGACTATCAAATACGACCTAAGGAACCATAGTCACCGCCCAGCCATGATCATTCCTCATTTGTTGCGTTTTTCGGCCAAAAAATTAGAATTCCGCCCGATTACAATATTTTTGTGTGCTATTGCCCAACCTTCCAAGTGGTTCCGAATCCCCCGGACCCCGATCGCCTAAAATTTTTCCGGGCTGTCAAATACGACCTAAGGAACCATAGTAACCGCCCCGCGATCATCGTTTCTTATTTTTTGCATTTTTCGGCCAAAAAACTAGAATTACGCCCGATTCCCATATTTCCGTGTGCTATACCCATGCCTTCCAAGTGGTCCGGGGAGCCGCGGACCCCGATCGCCTAAAATTTTTCCGGACTATCAAATACGACCTAAGGTACCATAGTCACCGCCCCACCATGATCGTTCCAAATGCTTTGCATTTTTCGGCCAAAAAATTAGAACTCCGTGCGATTTGCATATTTTCGTGTGCTAAAGCTTACGCCTTCCGAGTGGTCCCGGGAACCGTGGACCCCGATCGCTTAAAATTTTCCGGGCCATCAAATACGACCTAAGGAAACATAGTCACTGCCCCGCCATGATCGTTCCTCATTTATTGCGTTTTTCGGCCAAAAAGCTAGAATTCCGCTCGATTACCATATTTTTGTGTGGCCCACGCCTTCCGAGTGGGCCGGGCCACCGGACTCGGATTGCCTAAACAAATTTCGGGCCATTAATTATGACCTAAGGAACAATAGTCACCGCTTCGCCATGATCGTTCCTCATTGTTTGCATTTTTTGGCCAAAACATTAGAATTCCGCCCGATTCCCATATTTTTGTGTGCTATCGCCCACGCCTTCCGAGTGGGTCGGGCCCCCGGAGCCGGATCGCCTAAAAATTTTCCGGACTATCAAATATGACCTAAGGAACCATAGTCACCACCCCGCCATGATCGTTCCTAGTCTTTTGCGTTTTTCAGCCAAAAAACTAGAATTTCGCGCGATTTCCATATTTTCGTGTGCTATACCCACGCATTCTGAGTGGTCCCAATAGCCGCGGACCCCGATCGCCTAAAAATTTTCCGGACTATCAAATAAGACCTAAGGAACCATAGTTACCGCCCAGCCATGATCGTTCCTAGTTATTTCTGTTTTTTGGCTAAAAAACTAGAATTTCGCGCGATTCCCATATATTCGTGTCCTATAGCCCACGCCTTCCAAGTGAACCCAGGAACTCCGGACCCATATCGCCTAAAATTTTTCCGGACTATCAAATACGACCTAAGGAACCATAGTCACCGCCCCGCCATGATCGTTCCTAGTCTTTTGCGTTTTTCAGCCAAAAAACTAGAATTCCGCGCGATTTCCATATTTTCGTGTGCTTTAGCCCACGCCTTCCAAGGGGTCCCGGGAACCCCGAACCCCGATCGCCTAAAAATTTTATGGGCCATCATATATGACCTAAGGAACCATAGTAACCACCCCGCCATGATCGTTCCTTATTTTTTGCGTTTTTCGGCCAAACAACTAGAATTAGGCGCGATTCCCATATTTTTGTGTGTTATAGCCCACGCCTTCCGAGGGGTCCCGGGACCTGCGGACCCCGATCGCCTAAAAATTTTCTGGACTATCAAATACGACCTAAGGAACCATGGTCACCGCACAGCCATGATCATTCCTCATTTGTTGCGTTTTTCGGCCAAAAAACTAGAATTCCGCCCGATTACAATATTTTTGTGTGCTATTGCCCAACCTTCCAAGTGGTTCCGGGACCCCCGGACCCCGATCGCCTAAAATTTTTTCGGGCTGTCAAATACGACCTAAGGAACCGTAGTAACCGCCCCGCGATCATCGTTTCTTTTTTTTTTTTGCATTTTCGGCCAAAAAACTAGAATTACGCCCGATTCCCATATTTCCGTGTGCTATACCCATGCCTTCCAAGTGGTCCGGGGAGCCGCGGACCCCGATCGCCTAAAATTTTTCCGGACTATCAAATACGACCTAAGGTACCATAGTCACCGCCCCACCATGATCGTTCCAAATGCTTTGCATTTTTCGGCCAAAAAATTAGAACTTCGCGCGATTTGCATATTTTCGTGTGCTATAGCTTACGCCTTCCGAGTGGTCCCGGGAATCGTGGACCCCGATCGCCTAAAATTTTCCGGGCCATCAAATATGACCTAAGGAACCATAGTAACCGCCCCGCCATGATCGTTCCTCATTTATTGCGTTTTTCGGCCAAAAAGCTAGAATTCCGCTCGATTACCATATTTTTGTGTGCCCCACGCCTTCCGAGTGGGCCGGGCCACCGGACTCGGATCGCCTAAAAATTTTCGGGCCATCAATTACGACCTAAGGAACCATAGTCACCGCTTCGCCATGATCGTTCCTCATTTTTTGCATTTTTTGGCCAAAAAACTAGAATTCCGCCCGATACCCATATTTTTGTGTGCTATCGCCCACGCCTTCCGAGTGGGTCGGGCCCCCCGGAGCCGGATCGCCTAAAAATTTTCCGGACTATCAAATACGACCTAAGGAACCATAGTCACCGCCCCACCATAATCGTCCCTAGTCTTTTGCGTTTTTCAGCCAAAAAACTAGAATTTCGCGCGATTTTCATATTTTCGTGTGCTATACCCACGCATTCCGAGTGGTCCCAATAGCCGCGGACCCCGATCGCCTAAAATTTTTTCGGACTATCAAATAAGACCTAAGGAACCATAGTCACCACCCAGCCATGATCGTTCCTAGTTTTTTCCGTTTTTTGGCTAAAAAACAAGAATTCCGCGCGATTCCCATATATTCGTGTCCTATAGCCCATGCCTTCCAAGAGCCGCGGACCCCGATCGCCTAAAATTTTTCAGGGCAATCAAATGCGACCTAAGGAACCATATTATCCGCCCTGCCATGATCGTTCCTTATTTTTTGCGTTTTTCGGCAAAACAACTAGAATTCCGCGCGATTCCCATATTTTTGTGTGTTATAGCCCACGCCTTCCGAGGGGTCCCGGAACCTCCGGACCCCGATCGCCTAAAAATTTTCTGGACTATCAAATACGACCTAAGGAACCATAGTATCCGCCCCGCCATGATCGTTCCTCATTTTTTGCGTTTTTCGGCCAAACAACTAGAATTTCGCCCGATTCACATATTTTCGTGCGCTATACCCACGCATTCCGAGTGGTCCCAAGAGACGCGGACCTCTATCGCCTAAAATTTTTCAGGACTATCAAATAAGACCTAAGGAACCATAGTCACCGCCCAGCCATAATCGTTCCTAGTTTTTTCCATTTTTCGGCCAAAAAACTAGAATTCCGCGCGATTCCCATATTTTCGTGTCCTATAGCCCACGCCTTCCAAGTGTACCCGGGAACTCCGGACCCCTATCGCCTAAAATTTTTCCGGACTATCAAATACGACCTAAGGAACCATAGTCACTGCCCCACCATGATCGTTCCTAGTCTTTTGCGTTTTTCAGCCAAAAAATTAGAATTCCGCGCGATTTCCATATTTTCGTGTGCTTTAGCCCACGCCTTCCAAGGGGTCCCGGGAACCCCGATCGCCTAAAAATTTTCCGGGCCATCAAATACGACCTAAGGAACCATAGTAACCACCCCGCCATGATCGTTCCTTATTTTTTGCATTTTTCGGCCAAACAACTAGAATTCCGTGCGATTCCTATATTTTTGTGTGTTATAGCCCACGCCTTCCGAGTGGTCCCGGGACCTCCTGACCCCTATCGCCTAAAATTTTTCTGGACTAACAAATACGACCTAAGGAACCATAGTATCCGCCCCGCCATGATCGTTCCTCATTTTTTTTGTTTATCGGCCAGACAACTAGAATTCCGCGCGATTCCCATATTTTGTGTGTTATAGCCCACGCCTTCCGAATGGTCCCGGGACCTCCGGACCCCTATCGCCTAATATTTTTCCGGACTATCAAATAAGACCAAAGGAACCATAGTCACTGCCCTGCCAAGATCTTTCCACATTTTTTGCATGTTACTAAAAAAGACCTAGAATTTCGCCCGATTCCCATATTTTCGTGTGCTATACCCACGCATTCCGAGTGGTCCCAAGAGCCGCGGACCCCGATCGCCTAAAATTTTTGAGGGCAATCAAATACGACCTAAGGAACCATATTATCCGCCCTGCCATGATCGTTCCTTATTTTTTGCATTTTTCGGCCAAACAACTAGAATTCCGCGCGATTCCCATATTTTTGTGTGTTATAGCCCACGCCTTCCGAGGGGTCCCGGGACCTCCGGACCCCGATCGCCTAAAAATTTTCTGGACTATCAAATACGACCTAAGGAACCATAGTATCCGCCCCGCCATGATCGTTCCTCATTTTTTGCGTTTTTCGGCCAAACAACTAGAATTTCGCCCGATTCACATATTTTCGTGCGCTATACCCACGCATTCCGAGTGGTCCCAAGAGACGCAGACCTCTATCGCCTAAAATTTTTCAGGACTATCAAATAAGACCTAAGGAACCATAGTCACTGCCCAGCCACTCCTTCCAAGTGAACCCGGGAACTCCGGACCCCTATCGCCTAAAATTTTTCCGGACTATCAAATACGACCTAAGGAACCATAGTCACCGCCCAGCCATGATCATTCCTCATTTGTTGCGTTTTTCGGCCAAATAACTAGAATTCCGCCCCATTACAATATTTTTGTGTGCTATTGCCCACCCTTCCAAGTGGTTCCGGAACCCTTGGACACCGATCGCCTAAAATTTTTCCGGGCCGTCAAATACGACCTAAGGAACCATAGTAACCGCCCGCGATCATCGTTTCTCATTTTTTGCATTTTTTGGCCAAAAAACTAGAATTACGCCCGATTCCCATATTTTCGTGTGCTATACCCACGCCTTCCAAGTGGTCTCGGGAGCCGTGGACCCCGATCGCCTAAAATTTTCCGGGCCATCAAATACGACCTAAGGAACCATAGTCACTGCCCCGCCATGATCGTTCCTCATTTATTGCATTTTTCGGCCAAAAAACTAGAATTCCGCTCGATTACCATATTTTTGTGTGCCCCACGCCTTCCGAGTGGACCGGGAAGCCGGACTCGGATCGCCTAAAAGATTTTCGGGCCATCAATTAGGACCTAAAGAACCATAGTCACCGCCTCGCCATGATCGTTCCTCATGTTTTGCATTTTTGGCCAAAAAACTAGAATTCCGCCCGATTCTCATATTTTTGTGTGCTATCGCCCAAGCCTTCCGAGTGGGTCGGGCCCCCCGGAGCCGGATCACCTAAAAATTTTCCGGACTATCAAATATGACCTAAGGAACCATAGTCACCGCCCCGCCATGATCGTTCCTAGTCTTTTGCGTTTTTCAGCGAAAAAACTAGAATTTCGTGCGATTTCCATATTTTCGTGTCCTTTAGCCCACGCCTTCCAAGGGGTCCCGGGAACCCCGATCGCCTAAAAATTTTCCGGGCCATCAAATACGACCTAAGGAACCATAGTAACCACCCCGCCATGATCGTTCCTCATTTTTTGCGTTTTTCGGCCAAACAACTAGAATTCCGCGCGATTCCCATATTTTTGTGTGTTATAGCCCACGCCTTCCGAGTGGTCCCGGGACCTCCTGACCCCTATCGCCTAAAATTTTTTCGGACTATCAAATATGACCTAAGAAACCATAGTATCCGCCCCGCCATGATCGTTCCTCATTTTTTGTGTTTTTCGGCCAGACAACTAGAATTCCGCGCGATTCCCATATTTTTGTGTGTTATAGCCCATGCCTTCCGAGTGGTCCCGGGACCTCCGGACCCCTATCGCCTAATATTTTTCCGGACTATCATATAAAACCAAAGGAACCATAGTCACCGCCCTGCCAAGATCTTTCAACATTTTTTGCATGTTACTGAAAAAGACCTAGAATTTCGCCCGATTCCCATATTTTCGTGTGCTATACCCACGCATTCCGAGTGGTCCCAATAGCCGCGGACCCCGATCGCCTAAAATATTTCCGGGCAATCAAATACGACCTAAGGAACCATATTATCCGCCCTGCCATGATCGTTCCTTATTTTTTGCATTTTTCGGCCAAACAACTAGAATTACGCGCGATTCCCATATTTTTGTGTCTTATAGCCCACGCCTTCTGAGGGGTCCCGGGACCTCCGGAGCCCGATCGCCTAAAATGTTTATGGACAATCAAATACGAACTAAGGAACCATAGTATCCGCCCCGCCATGATCGTTCCTCATTATTTGCATTTTTCGGCCAAACAACTAGAATTTCGCCCGATTCCCATATTTACGTGTGCTATACCCACGCATTCCGAGTGGTCCCAAGAGACGCGGACCCCTATCGCCTAAAATTTTTTCGGACTATCAAATAAGACCTAAGGAACCATAGTCACCTCCCAGCCATGATCGTTCCTAGTTTTTTCCGTTTTTCGGCCAAAAAACTAGAATTCCGCGCGATTCCCATGTTTTCGTGTCCTATAGCCCACGCCTTCCAAGTGAACCCGGGAACTCCGGACCCCTATCGCCTAAAATTTTTCAAGACTATCAAATACGACCTAAGGAACCATAGTCACCGCCCAGCCATGATCATACCTCATTTGTTGCGATTTTCGGCCAAAAAACTAGAATTCCGCCCGATTACAATATTTTTGTATGCTATTGCCCACCCTTACAAGTGGTTCCGGGACCCCCGGACCCCGATCGCCTATAATTTTTCCGGGTCGTCAAATACGACCTAAGGAACCATAGTAACCGCCTTGCGATCATCGTTTCTCATTTTTTGCATTTTTCGGCCAAAAAACTAGAATTACGCCCGATTCCCATATTTTCGTGTGCTATACCCACGCCTTCCAAGTGGTCCGGGGAGCCGCGGACCTCTATCGCCTAAAATTTTTCTGGACTATCAAATAAGACCTAAGGAACCATAGTCACCTCCCAGCCATGATCGTTCCTAGTTTTTTCCATTTTTCGGCCAAAAAACTAGAATTCCGCGCGATTCCCATATTTTCGTGTCCTATAGCCCACGCCTTCCAAGTGAACCCGGGAACTCCGGACCCCTATCGCCTAAAATTTTTCAGGACTATCAAATACGACCTAAGGAACCATAGTCACCGTCCAGCCATGATCATTCCTTATTTGTTGCGATTTTCGGCCAAAAAACAAGAATTCCGCCCGATTACAATATTTTTGTGTGCTATTGCCCACCCTTCCAAGTGGTTCCGGGACCCCCGGACCCCGATCGCCTAAAATTTTTCCGGGCCGTCAAATACGACCTAAGGAACCATAGTAACCGCCCCGCGATCATCGTTTCTCATTTTTTGCATTTTTCGGCCAAAAAACTAGAATTACGCCCGATTCCCATATTTACGTGTGCTATACCCACACCTTCCAAGTGGTCCGGGGAGCCGCGGACCCCGATCGCCTAAAATATTTTCGGACTATCAAATACGACCTAAGGAACCATAGTCACCGCCCCGCCATGATCGTTCCTAGCCTTTTGTGTTTTTCAGCCCAAAAACTAGAATTCCGCGCGATTTCCATATTTTCGTGTGCTTTAGCCCACGCCTTCCAAGGGGTCCCGGGAACCCCGAACCCCGATCGCCTAAAAATTTTCCGGGCCATCAAATACGACCTAAGGAACCATAGTAACCACCCCGCCATGATCGTTCCTTATTTTTTGCATTTTTCGGCCAAACAACTAGAATTCCGCGCGATTCCTATATTTTTGTGTGTTATAGCCCACGCCTTCCGAGTGGTCCCGGGACCTCCTGACCCCTATCGCCTAAAATTTTTCCGGACTATCAAATACGACCTAAGGAACCATAGTATCCGCCCCGCCATGATCGTTCCTCATTTTTTTTGTTTTTCGGCCAGACAACTAGAATTCCGCGCGATTCCCATATTTTTGTGTGTTATAGCCCACGCCTTCCGAGTGGTCCCGGGACCTCCGGACCCCTATCGCCTAATATTTTTCCGGACTATCAAATAAGACCAAAGGAACCATAGTCACCGCCCTGCCAAGATCTTTCCACATTTTTTGCATGTTACTCAAAAGGACCTAGAATTTCGCCCGATTCCCATATTTTCGTGTGCTATACCCACGCATTCCGAGTGGTCCCAAGAGCCGCGGACCCCGATCGCCTAAAATTTTTTAGGGCAATCAAATACGACCTAAGGAACCATATTATCCGCCCTGCCATGATCGTTCCTTATTTTTTGCGTTTTTCGGCCAAACAACTAGAATTCCGCGTGATTCCTATATTTTTGTGTGTTATATAGCCCACGCCTTCCGAGGGGTCCCGGGACCTCCGAACCCCGATCGCCTAAAAATTTTCTGGACTATCAAATACGACCTAGGGAACCATAGTCACCGCCCAGCCATGATCATTCCTCATTTGTTGCGTTTTTCGGCCAAAAAATTAGAATTCCGCCCGATTACAATATTTTTGTGTGCTATTGCCCAACCTTCCAAGTGGTTCCGGGACCCCCGGACCCCGATCGCCTAAAATTTTTCCGGGCCGTCAAATACGACCTAAGGAACCATAGTAACCGCCCCGCGATCATCGTTTCTTATTTTTTGCATTTTTCGGCCAAAAAACTAGAATTACGCCCGATTCCCATATTTCCGTGTGCTATACCCATGCCTTCCAAGTGGTCCGGGGAGCCGCTGACCCCGATCGCATAAAATTTTTCCGGACTATCAAATACGACCTAAGGTACCATAGTCACCGCCCCACCATGATCGTTCCAAATGCTTTGCATTTTTCGGCCAAAAAATTAGAACTCCGCGCGATTTGCATATTTTCGTGTGCTATAGCTTACGCCTTCCGAGTGGTCCCGGGAACTGTGGACCCCGATCGCCTAAAATTTTCCGGGCCATCAAATACGACCTAAGGAACCATAGTCACCGCCCCGCCATGATAGTTCCTCATTTGTTGCGTTTTTCGGCCAAAAAGCTAGAATTCCGCTCGATTACCATATTTTTGTGTGGCCCACGCCTTCCGTGTGGGCCGGGCCACCGGACTCGGATCGCCTAAACAAATTTCGGGCCATCAATTACGACCTATGGAACCATAATCACCGCTTCGCCATGATCGTTCCTCATTGTTTGCATTTTTTGGCCAAAACACTAGAATTCCGCCCGATTCCCATATTTTTGTGTGCTATCGCCCACGCCTTCCGAGTGGGTCGGGCCCCCCGGAGCCGGATCGCCTAAAAATTTTCCGGACTATCAAATACGACCTAAGGAACCATAGTCACCACCCCGCCATGATCGTTCCTAGTCTTTTGCGTTTTTCAGCCAAAAAACTAGAATTCCGCGCGATTTCCATATTTTCGTTTGCTATACCCACGCATTCTGAGTGGTCCCAATAGCCGCGGACCCCGATCGCCTAAAAATTTTCCGGACTATCAAATAAGACCTAAGGAATCATAGTTACCGCCCAGCCATGATCGTTCCTAGTTATTTCCATTTTTTGGCTAAAAAACTAGAATTCCGCGCGATTCCCATATATTCGTGTCCTATAGCCCACGCCTTCCAAGTGAACCCGGGAACTCCGGACCCAAATCGCCTAAAAATTTTCTGGGCCATCATATACGACCTAAGGAACCATAGTAACCACCCCGCCATGATCGTTCCTTATTTTTTTGCATTTTTCGGCCAAACAACTAGAATTCCGCGCGATTCCTATATTTTTGTGTGTTATAGCCCACGCCTTCCGAGTGGTCCCGGGACCTCCTGACCCCTATCGCCTAAAATTTTTTCGGACTATCAAATACGACCTAAGGAACCATAGTATCCGCCCCGCCATGATCGTTCCTCATTTTGTTTGTTTTTCGGCCAGACAACTAGAATTCCGCGCGATTCCCATATTTTTGTGTGTTATAGCCCACGCCTTCCGAGTGGTCCCGGGACCTCCGGACCCCTATCGCCTAATATTTTTGCGGACTATCAAATAAGACCAAAGGAACCATAGTCACCGCCCTGCCAAGATCTTTCCACATTTTTTGCATGTTACTGAAAAAGACCTAGAATTTCGCCCGATTCCCATATTTTCGTGTGCTATACCCACGCATTCCGAGTGGTCCCAAGAGCCGCGGACCCCGATCGCCTAAAATTTTTCAGGGCAATCAAATACGACCTAAGGAACCATATTATCCGCCCTGCCATGATCATTCCTTATTTTTTGCGTTTTTCGGCCAAACAACTAGAATTCCGCGCGATTCCCATATTTTTGTGTGTTATAGCCCACGCCTTCCGAGGGGTCCCGGGACCTCCGGACCCCGATCGCCTAAAAATTTTCTGGACTATCAAATACGACCTAAGGAACCATAGTATACCGCACAGCCATGATCATTCCTCATTTGTTGCGTTTTTCGGCTAAAAAACTAGAATTCCGCCCGATTACAATATTTTTGTGTGCTATTGCCCAACCTTCCAAGTGGTTCCGGGACCCCCGGACCCCGATCGCCTAAAATTTTTCCGGGCTGTCAAATACGACCTAAGGAACCATAGTAACCGCCCCGCGATCATCGTTTCTTATTTTTTGCATTTTTCGGCCAAAAAACTAGAATTACGCCCGATTCCCATATTTCCGTGTGCTATACCCATGCCTTCCAAGTGGTCCGGGGAGCCGCGGACCCCGATCGCCTAAAAATTTTCCGGACTATCAAATACGACCTAAGGTACCATAGTCACCGCCCCACCATGATCGTTCCAAATGCTTTGCATTTTTCGTCCAAAAAATTAGAACTTCGCGCGATTTGCATATTTTCGTGTGCTATAGCTTACGCCTTCCGAGTGGTCCCGGGAATTGTGGACCCCGATCGCCTAAAATTTTCCGGGCCATCAAATATGACCTAAGGAACCATAGTCACCACCCCACCATGATCGTTCCTCATTTATTGCGTTTTTCGGCCAAAAAGCTAGAATTCCACTCGATTACCATATTTTTGTGTGCCCCACGCCTTCCGAGTGGGCCGGGCCACCGGACTCGGATCGCCTAAAAAATTTCGGGCCATCAATTACGACCTAATGAACCATAGTCACCGCTTCGCCATGATCGTTCCTCATTTTTTGCATTTTTTGGCCAAAAAACTAGAATTACGCCCGATTCCCATATTTTTGTGTGCTATCGCCCACGCCTTCCGAGTTGGTCGGGCCCCCCGGAGCCGGATTGCCTAAAAATTTTCCGGACTATCAAATACGACCTAAGGAACCATAGTCACCGCCCCACCATGATCGTTCCTGGTCTTTTGCGTTTTTCAGCCAAAAAACTAGAATTCCGCGCGATTTCCATATTTTCGTGTGCTATACCCACGCATTCCGAGTGGTCCCAATAGCCGCGGACCCCGATCGCCTAAAATTTTTCCGGACTATCAAATAAGACCTAAGGAACCATAGTCACCGCCCAGCCATGATCGTTCCTAGTTTTTTCCGTTTTTTGGCTAAAAAACTAGAATTCTACGCGATTCCCATATATTCGTGTCCTATAGCCCATGCCTTCCAAGAGCCGCGGACCCCGATCGCCTAAAATTTTTCAGGGCAATCAAATACGACCTAAGGAACCATATTATCCGCCCTGCCATGATCGTTCCTTATTTTTTGCGTTTTTCGGCCAAACAACTAGAATTCCGCGCGATTCCCATATTTTTGTGTGTTATAGCCCACGCCTTCCGAGGGGTCCCGAAACCTCCGGACCCCGATCGCCTAAAAATTTTCTGGAATATCAAATATGACCTAAGGAACCATAGTATCCGCCCCACCATGATCGTTCCTCATTTTTTGCGTTTTTCGGCCAAACAACTAGAATTTCGCCCGATTCACATATTTTCGTGCGCTATACCCACGCATTCCGAGTGGTCCCAAGAGACGCGGACCTCTATCGCCTAAAATTTTTCAGGACTATCAAATAAGACCTAAGGAACCATAGTCACCGCCCAGCCATAATCGTTCCTAGTTTTTTCCGTTTTTCGGCCAAAAAACTAGAATTCCGCGCGATTCCCATATTTTCGTGTCCTATAGCCCACGCCTTCCAAGTGAACCCGGGAACTCCGGACCCCTATCGCCTAAAATTTTTCCGGACTATCAAATACGGCCTAAGGAACCATAGTCACTGCCTCGCCATGATTGTTCCTCATTGTTTGCATTTTTCAGCCAAAAAACTAGAATTCCGCCCGATTCCCATATTTTTGTGTGCCCCACGCCTTCCTGTGGGTCGTGCCCCCCGGAGCCGGATCGCCTAAAAATTTTTTGGACTATCAAATACGACCTAAGGAACCATAGTCACCGCCCCGCCATGATCGTTCCTAGTCTTTTGCGTTTTTCAACCAAAAAACTAGAATTCCGCACGATATCCATATTTTCGTGTGCTTTAGCCCACGCCTTCAAAGGGGCCCCGGGAACCCCGAACCCCGATTGTCTAAAAATTTTCCGGGCAATCGAATACTACCTAAGGAACCATAGTAACCACCCCGCCATGATCGTTCCTAATTTTTTGCGTTTTTCGGCCAAACAACTTGAATTTCGCCCGATTCCCATATTTTCGTGTGCTATACCCACGCATTCCGAGTGGTCCCAAGAGCCGCGGACCCCGATCTCCTAAAATTTTTCCGGACTATCAAATAAGACCTAAGGAACCATAGTCACCGCCCAGCCATGATCGTTCCTAGTTTTTTCCGTTTTTCGGCCAAAAAACTAGAATTCCGCCCGATTACAATTTTTTTGTGTGCCCCACCCTTCCAAGTGAACCCGGGAACTCCGGACGCCTATCGCCTAAAATTTTTCCGGACTATCAAATACAATCTAAGGAACCATAGTCACCGCCCAACCATGATCATTCCTCATTTGTTGCGTTTTTCGGCCAAAAAACTAGAATTCCGCCCGATTATAATATTTTTGTGTGCTATTGCCCACCCTTCCAAGTGGTTCCGGGACCCCCGGACCCCGATCGCCTAAAATATTTCCGGACTATCAAATATGACCTAAGGTACCATAGTCACCGCCCCACAATGATCGTTCCAAATGCTTTGCATTTTTCGGCCAAAAAACTAGAACTCCGCGCGATTTGCATATTTTCGTGTGCTATAGCTTACGCCTTCCGAGTGGTCCCGGGAGCCGTGGACCCCGATCGCCTAAAATTTTCCGGGCCATCAAATGCGACCTAAGGAACCATAGTCACCACCCCGCCATGATCGTTCCTCATTTTTTGCGTTTTTCGGCCAAAAAACTAGAATTCCGCCCGATTACAATATTTTTGTGTGCCCCACCCTTCCAAGTGAACCCGGGAACTCCGGACCCCTATCGCCTAATAAATTTTCGGGCCATCAATTAGAACCTAAGGAACCATAGTCACCGCCTCGCCATGATCGTTCCTCATTTTTTGCATTTTTTGGCCAAAAAACTAGAATTCCGCCCGATTCCCATATTTTTGTTTGCTATCGCCCACGCCTTTCGAGTGGGTCGGTCCCCCCGGAGCCGGATCGCCTAAAAATTTTCCGGACTATCAAATACGACCTATGGAACCATAGTCACTGCCCCGCCATGATCGTTCCTAGTCTTTTGCGTTTTTCAGCCAAAAAACTAGAATTCCGCTCGATTTCCATATTTTCGTGTGCTTCAGCCCACGCCTCCAAAAAGGTCCCGGGAACAACCCTGAACCCTGATCGTCTAAAAACTTTTCGGGCCATCAAATACGACCTAAGGAACCATAGTAACCACCCCGCCATGATTGTTCCTTATTTTTTGTATTTTTCGGCCAAACAACTAGAATTTCGCCCGATTCCCATATTTTCGTGTGCTATACCCACGCATTCCGAGTGGTCCCAAGAGCCGCGGTCCCTGATCGCCTAAAATTTTTCTGGACTATCAAATAAGACCTAAGGAACTATAGTCACCTCCCAGCCATGATCGTTTCTAGTTTTTTCCATTTTTCGGCCTAAAAACTAGAATTCCGCCCGATTCCCATATTTTCGTGTCCTATAGCCCACGCCTTCCAAGTGAACCCGGGAACTCCGGACCCCTATCCCCTAAAATTTTTCCGGACTATCAAATACTACCTAAGGAACCATAGTCACCGCCCAACCATGATCATTCCTCATTTGTTGCGTTTTTCGGCCATAAAACTAGAATTCCGCCCGATTACAATATTTTTGTGTGCTATTGCCCAGCCTTCCTAGTGGTTCCGGGACCCCCGGACCCCGAACGCCTAAAATTTTTCCGAGCCGTCAAATACGTCCTAAGGAACCATAGTAACCGCCCTGCGATCATCGTTTCTCATTTTTTGCATTTTTCGGCCAAAAAACTTGAATTACGCCCGATTCCCATATTTTCGTGTGCTATACCCACGCCTTTCAAGTGGTCCGGGGAGCCGCTGACCCCGATCGCCTAAAATTTTCTGGGCCATCAAATACGACCTAAGGAACCATAGTCACCGCCCCGCCATGATCGTTCCTCATTTATTGCGTTTTTCGGCCAAAAAGCTAGAATTCCGCTCGATTACCATATTTTTGTGTGCCCCACGCCTTCCGAGTGGGCCGGGCCGCCGGACTCGGATCGCCTAAAAAGTTTTCGGGCCATCAATTAGGACCTAAGGAACCATAGTCACCGCCTCTCCATGGTCGTTCCTCATTTTTTGCATTTTTGGGCCAAAAAACTAGAATTCCGCCCGATTCCCATATTTTTGTGTGCTATCGCCCACGCCTTCCGAGTGGGTCGGGCCCCCGGAGCCGGATCGCCTAAAAATTTTCCGGACTATCAAATACGACCTAAGGAACCATAGTCACCGCCCCGCCATGATCGTTCCTAGTCTTTTGCGTTTTTCAACCAAACAACTAGAATTGCGCGCGATATCCATATTTTCGTGTGCTTTAGCCCACGCCTTCGAAGGGGCCCCGGGAACCCCGAACCCCGATCGTCTAAAAAATTTTCGGGCAATCAAATACGACCTAAGGAACCATAGTAACTACCCCGCCATGATCGTTCCTCATTTTTTGCATTTTTCGGCCAAACAACTAGAATTTCGCCCGATTCCCATATTTTCGTGTGCTATACCCACGCATTCCGAGTGGTCCCAAGAGCCGCGGACCCCGATCGCCTAAAATTTTTCCGGACTATCAAATAAGACCTAAGGAACCATAGTCACCGCCCAGCCATGATCGTTCCTAGTTTTTTCCGTTTTTCGGCCAAAAAACTAGAATTCCGCCCGATTACAATATTTTTGTGTGCCCCACCCTTCCAAGTGAACCCGGGAACTCCGGACCCCTATCGCCTAAAATTTTTCCGGACTATCAAATACGACCTAAGGAACCATAGTCACAGCCCAACCATGATCATTCCTCATTTGTTGCATTTTTCTGCCAAAAAACTAGAATTCCGCCCGATTACAATATTTTTGTGTGCTATTGCCCACCCTTCCAAGTGGTTCCGGGACCCCCGGACCCCGATCGCCTAAAATTTTTCCGGACTATCAAATACGACCTAAGGTACCATAGTCACCGCCCCACCATGATCGTTCCAAATGCTTTGCATTTTTCGGCCAAACAACTAGAACTCCGCGCGATTTGCATATTTTCGTGTGCTATAGCTTACGCCTTCCGAGTGGTCCCGGGAGCCGTGGACCCCGATCGCCTAAAATTTTCCGGGCCATCAAATACGACCTAAGGAACCATAGTCACCACCCCGCCATGATCGTTCCTCATTTGTTGCATTTTTCTGCCAAAAAACTAGAATTCCGCCCGATTACAATATTTTTGTGTGCTATTGCCCACCCTTCCAAGTGGTTCCGGGACCCCCGGACCCCGATCGCCTAAAATTTTTCCGGACTATCAAATACGACCTAAGGTACCATAGTCACCGCCCCACCATGATCGTTCCAAATGCTTTGCATTTTTCGGCCAAAAAACTAGAACTCCGCGCGATTTGCATATTTTCGTGTGCTATAGCTTACGCCTTCCGAGTGGTCCCGGGAGCCGTGGACCCCGATCGCCTAAAATTTTCCGGGCCATCAAATACGACCTAAGGAACCATAGTCACCGCCCCGCCATGATCGTTCCTCATTTATTGCGTTTTTCGGCCAAAAAGCTAGAATTCCGCTCGATTACCATATTTTTGTGTGCCCCACGCCTTCCGAGTGGGCCAGGCCGCCGGACTCGGATCGCCTAAAAAATTTTCGGGCCATCAATTGGGACATAAGGAACCATAGTCACCGCCTCGCCATGATCGTTCCTCATTTTTTGCATTTTTTGGCCAAACAACTAGAATTCCGCCCGATTCCCATATTTTTGTGTGATATCGCCCACGCCTTCCGAGTGGGTCGGGCCCGCCGGAGCCGGATCGCCTAAAAAATTTCCGGACTATCAAATACGACCTAAGGAACCATAGTCACCGCGCCGCCATGATCGTTCCTAGTCTTTTGTGTTTTTCAACCAAAAAACTAGAATTGCGCGCGATATCCATATTTTCGTGTGCTTTAGCCCACGCCTTCAAAGGGGCCCCGGAAACCCCGAACCCCGATCGTCTAAAAAATTTTCGGGCAATCAAATACGACCTAAGGAACCAAAGTAACTACCCCGCCCTGATCGTTCCTCATTTTTTGCATTTTTCGGCCAAACAACTAGAATTTCGCCCGATTCCCATATTTTTGTGTGCTATACCCACGCATTCCGAGTGGTCCCAAGAGCCGCGGACCCCGATCGCCTAAAATTTTTCCGGACTATCAAATAAGACCTAAGGAACCATAGTCAACGCCCAGCCATGATCGTTCCTTGTTTTTTCCGTTTTCGGCCAAAAAACTAGAATTCCGTCCGATTACAATATTTTTGTGTGCCCCACCCTTCCAAGTGAACCCGGGAACTCCGGACCCCTATCGCCTAAAATTTTTCCGGACTATCAAATACGACCTAAGGAACCATAGTCACAGCCCAACCATGATCATTCCTCATTTGTTGCATTTTTCTGCCAAAAAACTAGAATTCCGCCCGATTACAATATTTTTGTGTGCTATTGCCCACCCTTCCAAGTGGTTCCGGGACCCCCGGACCCCGATCGCCTAAAATTTTTTCGGACTATCAAATACGACCTAAGGTACCATAGTCACCGCCCCACCATGATCGTTCCAAAAACTTTGCATTTTTCGGCCAAAAAACTAGAACTCCGCGCGATTTGCATATTTTCGTGTGCTATAGCTTACGCCTTCCGAGTGGTCCCGGGAGCCGTGGACCCCGATCGCCTAAAATTTTCCAAGCAATCAAATACGACCTAAGGAACCATAGTCACCACCCCGCCATGATCATTCCTTATTTGTTGCATTTTTCTGCCAAAAAACTAGAATTCCGCCCGATTACAATATTTTTGTGTGCCCCACCCTTCCAAGTGAACCCGGGAACTCCGGACCCCTATCGCCTAAAATTTTTCCGGACTATCAAATACGACCTAAGGAACCATAGTCACAGCCCAACCATGATTATTCCTCATTTGTTGCGTTTTTCTACCAAAAAACTAGAATTCCGCCCGATTACAATATTTTTGTGTGCTATTGCCCACCCTTCCAAGTGGTTCCGGGACCCCCGGACCCCGATCGCCTAAAATTTTTCCGGACTATCAAATACGACCTAAGGTACCATAGTCACCGCCCCACCATGATCGTTGCAAATGCTTTGTATTTTTCGGCCAAAAAACTAGAACTCCGCGCGATTTACATATTTTCGTGTGCTATAGCTTACGCCTTCCGAGTGGTCCCGGGAGCCGTGGACCCCGATCGCCTAAAATTTTTTGGGCCATCAAATACGACCTAAGGAACCATAGTCACCGCCCCGCCATGATCGTTCCTCATTTATTGCATTTTTCGGCCAAAAAGCTAGAATTCCGCTCGATTACCATATTTTTGTGTGCCCCACGCCTTCCGAGTGGGCCGGGCCGCCGGACTCGGATCGCCTACAAAATTTTTGGGCCATCAATTAGGACCTAAGGAACCATAGTCACCGCCTCGCCATGATCGTTCCTCATTTTTTGCTTTTTTTGGCCAAAAAACTAGAATTCCGCCCGATTCCCATATTTTTGTGTGCTATCGCCCACGCCTTTCGAGTGGGTCGGGCCCCCCGGAGCCGGATCACCTAAAAATTTTCCGGACTATCAAATACAACCTAAGGAACCATATTCACCGCCCCGCCATGATCGTTCCTAGTTTTTTTGCGTTTTTCAGCCAAAAAACTAGAATTCCGCTCGATTTCCATATATTCGTGTGCTTTAGCCCACGCCTTAAAAGGGTCCCGGGAACCCCGATCCCCGATCGTCT
Source organism: Nicotiana tabacum (assembly GCF_000715075.1). NCBI lineage: Eukaryota > Viridiplantae > Streptophyta > Magnoliopsida > Solanales > Solanaceae > Nicotiana > Nicotiana tabacum. Next base: position 12,821 of record NW_027438342.1, on the reverse strand, counting down.
AAAAATTTTCTGGGCCATCAAATACGACCTAAGGAACCATAGTAACCACCCCGCCATGATCGTTCCTCATTTTTTGCGTTTTTCGGCCAAACAACTAGAATTTCGCTCGATTCCCATATTTTCGTGTGCTATACCCACGCATTCCGAGTGGTCCCAAGAGCCGCGGACCCCGATCGCCTAAAATTTTTCCGCACTATCAAATAAGTCCTAAGGAACCATAGTCACCGCCTAGCCATGATCGTTCCTAGTTTTTTCCGTTTTTCGGCCAAAAAACTAGAATTCCGCGCGATTCCCATATTTTCGTGTCCTATAGCCCACCCCTTCCAAGTGAACCCGGGAACTCCGGACCCCTATCGCCTAAAATTTTTCCGGACTATCAAATACGACCAAAGGAACCATGGTCACCGCCGAGCCATGATCAGTCCTCATTTGTTGCGTTTTTTTTGGCCAAAAAACTAGAATTCCGCCCGATTACAATATTTTTGTGTGCTATTGCCCACCCGGAGCCGGATCGCCTAAAAATTTTCCGGACTATCAAATACGACCTAAGGAACCATAGTCACCGCCCCGCCATGATCGTTCCTAGTCTTTTGCATTTTTCAGCCAAAAAACTAGAATTCCGCGCGATTTTCATATTTTCGTGTGCTAAAGCCCACGCCTACCAAGTGGTCCCGGGAACCCCGAACCCCGATCGCCTAAAAAATTTCGGGCCATCAAATACGACCTAAGGAACCATAGTAACCACCCCGCCATGATCGTTCCACATTTTTTGCGTTTTTCGGCCAAACAACTAGAATTCCGCGCGATTCCCATATTTTTGTGTGTGATAGCCCACGCCTTCCGAGTGGTCCCGGGACCTCCTGACCCCTATCGCCTAAAATTTTTCCGGACTATCAAATACGACCTAAGGAACCATAGTATCCGCCCCACCATGATCGTTCCTCATTTTTTGCGTTTTTCTGCCAAAAAACTACAATTCCGCACAATTCCCATATTTTTGTGTGCTATCGCCCACGCCTTCCGAGTGGGTCGGGCCCCCCGGAGCTGGATCGCCTAAAAATTTTCTGGACTATCAAATACGACCTAAGGAACCATAGTCACCGCCCCTATATGATCGTTCCAAGTCTTTTGCGTTTTTCAGCCAAAAAACTAGAATTCCGCACGATTTCCATATTTTCGTGTGCTTTAGCCCACGCCTTCAAAGGGGTCCCGGGAACCCCGAACCCCAATCGTCTAAAAATTTTCCGGGCCATCAAATACGACCTAAGGAACTATAGTAACCACCCCGCCATGATCGTTCTTCATGTTTTGCGTTTTTCGGCCAAACAACTAGAATTTCGCCCGTTTCCCATATTTTCGTGTGCTATACCCACGCATTCCGAGTGGTCCCAAGAGCCGCGGACCCCGATCGCCTAAAATTTTTCCGCACTATCAAATAAGACCTAAGGAACCATAGTCACTGCTTAGCCATGATCGTTCCTAGTTTTTTCCGTTTTTCGGCCAAAAAACTAGAATTCCGCGCGATTCCCATATTTTCGTGTCCTATAGCCCACCCCTTCCAAGTGAACCCGGGAACTCCGGACCCCTATCGCCTAAAATTTTTCCGGACTATCAAATACGACCTAAGGAACCATGGTCACCGCCGAGCCATGATCAGTCCTCATTTGTTGCGTTTTTTTTTGCCAAAAAACTAGAATTCCGCCCGATTACAATACTTCCAAGTGAACCCGGGAACTCCGGACCCCTATCGCCTAAAAGTTTTCCGGACTATCAAATACGACCTAAGGAACCATAGTCACCGCCCTGCCATGATCGTTCCTAGTCTTTTGCGTTTTTCAGCCAAAAAACTAGAATTCCGCGCGATTTCCATATTTTCGTGTGCTAAAGCCCACGCCTACCAAGGGGTCCCGGGAACCGGGAACCCCGAACCCCGATCGCCTAAAAAATTTTCCGGGCCATCAAATACGACCTAAGGAACCATAGTAACCACCCCGCCATGATCGTTCCTCATTTTTTGCGTTTTTCGGCCAAACAACTAGAATTCCGCGCGATTCCCATATTTTTGTGTGTTATAGCCCACGCCTTCCGAGTGGTCCCGGGACCTCCTGACCCCTATCGCCTAAAATTTTTCCGGACTATCAAATACGACCTAAGGAACCATAGTATCCGCCCCACCATGATCGTTCCTCATTTTTTGCGTTTTTCTGCCAAACAACTAGAATTTCGCGCGATACCCATATTTTTGTGTGCTATTGCCTACCCTTCCAAGTGGTTCCGGGACCCCCGGACCCCGATCGCCTAAAATATTTTCGGGCCGTCAAATACGACCTAAGGAACCATAGTAACCGCCCCTCCATCATCGTTACTCATTTTTTGCATTTTTGGGCCAAAAAACTAGAATTACGCCCGATCCCCATATTTTCGTGTGCTATACCCACGCCTTCCAAGTGGTCCGGGGAGCCGCGGACCCCGATCGCCTAAAATTTTTCCGGACTATCAAATACGACCTAAGGTACCATAGTCACCGCCCCACCATGATCATTCCAAATGCTTTGCATTTTTCTGCCAAAAAACTAGAACTCCGCGCGATTTGCATATTTTCGTGTGCTATAGCTTATGCCTTCCGAGTGGTCCCGGGAGCCGTGGACCCCGATAGCCTAAAATTTTCCGGGCCATCAAATACGACCTAAGGAACCATAGTCACCGCCCCGCCATGATCGTTCCTCATTTATTGCATTTTTCGGCCAAAAAGCTAGAATTCCGCTCGATTACCATATTTTTGTGTGCCCCACGCCTTCCGAGTGGGCCGGGCCGCCGGACTCGGATCGCCTAAAAAGTTTTCGGGCCATCAATTAGGACCTAAGGAACCATAGTCACCGCCTCACCATGATCGTTCCTCATTTTTTGCATTTCTTCGCCAAAAAACTAGAATTTCGCCCGATTCCCATATTTTTTTGTGCTATCGCCCACGCCTTCCGAGTGGTTCGGGCCCCCCGGAGCCGGATCGCCTAAAAATTTTCCGGACTATCAAATACAACCTAAGGAACCATAGTCACCACCCCGCCATGATCGTTCCTAGTCTTTTGCATTTTTCAGCTAAAAAACTAGAATTCCGCGCGACTCCCATATATTTGTGTGTTATAGCCCACGCCTTCCGAGTGGTCCCGGGTCCTCCGGACCCCTATCGCCTAATATTTTTCCGGACTATCAAATAAGACCAAAGGAACCATAGTCACCGCCCTGCCAAGATCTTTCCACATTTTTTGCATGTTACTGAAAAAGACCTAGAATTTCGCTCGATTCCCATATTTTCGTGTGCTATACCCACGCATTCCGAGTGGTCACAAGAGCCGCGGACCCCGATCGCCTAAAACTTTTCCGGGCAATCGAATATGACCTAAGGAACCATAGTATCCGCCCCGCCATGATCGTTCCTTATTTTTTGCATTTTTCGGCCAAACAACTAGAATTCCGCGCGATTCCCATATTTTTGTGTGTTATAGCCCACACCTTCCGAGTGGTCCCGGGACCTCCGGACCCCTATCACCTAAAATTTTTCCGGACTATCAAATACGACCTAAGGAACCATAGTATCCGCCCCGCCATGATTGTTCCTCATTTTTTGCGTTTTTCGGCCAAACAATCCCGGGACCCCCGGACCCCGATTGCCTAAAATTTTCCGGGCCATAAAATATGACCTAAAGAAACATTGTCACCGCCCCGCCATGATCGTTCCTAATTGCTTTCGTTTTTCGGCCAAAAAACTAGAAGTTCACCTGATTCCAATATTTTCGTGTGCTTTAGCCCACGTCTTCCTAGTGAGCTGGGCCCCCTAGACTCGGATTGCCTAAAATTTTTTCGGGCCATCAAATACGACCTATAGAACCATAGTCACCTCCCCGCCATGACCATCCCTCAGTTTTTCAGTGTTTTACGGCCAAAAAACTAGATTTTTGCATGATTCTCATATTTTCGTGTGCTATAGACCACGCCTTCCGATTTGTCCCTGGCCCCGCGGACCCTGATCGCCTAAAATTTTTCCGTGCCATCAAATACGACATAAGGAACCATAGTCACCACCCCTCCATGAACGTTCCTCATGTTTAGCGTTTTTCGGCCAAAAAACTAGAATTCTGCCCGATTCCCATATTTTCGTGCATTCCGAGTGGGCCGGGCCCCCTGACTCGGATCGCCTAAAATTTTTTCGGGTCATCAAATATGTTCTAGGAAACCATAGTCACCGCCCCGCCATGATCATTCCTTATTCTTTAGCATTTTTCGGCCCAAAGCCTAGAATTTTGCTTGATTCGCATATTTTCGTGTGCAATAGCCCATGCCTTCCAAGTGGTCCTAGGACCCCCGGACCCCGATCGCCTAAATATTTTCGGGCCATAAAATACGACCTAAAGAACCATAGTCACCGCCCCGCCATGATCGTTCTTAATTTTTTGCGTTTTTCGGCCAAACAACTAGAATTTCACCTGATTCCAATATTTTCGTGTACTATAGCCCACACCTTCCGAGTGGGCCGGGACCCCGAAGCCGGATCACCTAAACTTCGGGCCATAAAATATGACCTAAAGAACCATAGTCACCGCCCCGCCATGAACGTTCCTCATGTTTTGCATTTTTCGGCCAAAAAACTAGAATTCTGCCCGATTCCCATATTTTCGTGTGTTATAGCCCACGCCTTCCAAGTGGCCCGAGACCCCCGGACCCCGATAGCCTAAAATTTTCCTAGGCCATCAAATACGACCTAAGGAACTATAGTCACCGCCTCGCCATCAACTTTCCTCATTTTTTGCGTTTTTCGGCTAAAATATTATAATTTCGCCTTATTCCAATATTTTCGTGTGCTATAGCCTACACCTTCCGAGTGGGCCGTGACCCCGGTGCCGGATCGCCTAAAAAATTTTCGGACCATCAAATACGACTTAAGTAACCATACTCACATCCCTGCCATGACCTTTCATCATTGTTTGCGTTTTATGGCCAAAAAACTAAAATTTCACCCGATTCCCATATTTTTGTGTGTTATAGCCAACGTCTTCCGAGTGGGCGGGGGCCCCTGGACTCGGATCGCCTAAAAAAAATTTGGGACATCAAATACGACCTATAGAACCATAGTCACCGCCCCGCCATGAACATTCCTCGGGTTTTCTGTGTTTTATGGCCAAAAAACTAGATTTACGCCTAATTCCCATATTTTCGTGTGCTATAGACCACGCCTTTCCGAGTGGTCCCTGCCCCCATGGACCCCGATCGCCTAAAAATTTTCTGGTCCATCAAATACGACCTAGAGAACCATAGTCACTGCCCTACCATGACCATTCCTCGTTTTTACTGTGTTGTATGGCCAAAAAACTAGAATTCCGCCCGATTCCCATATTTTCGTGTGCTATAGCCCACGCCTTCCAAGTAGTGTCGGGACCCCCGGACTCGAATTGCCTAAAATTTTACCTGGCCCTTAAATAAGACCTAAGGAACCATAGTCACTGCCCCACCATAATCGTTCCTCATCCTTTGCATTTTACGGCCAAAAAACTAGAATTCTGCCTTATTCCCATTGTTTTGAGTGTTATAGCCCACGTCTTTCGAGTGGTCCTAGGCCCCCCGAACCCCAATCGCCTAAAAATTTTCCAGTCCATCAAATACGACCTAAGGAACCATAGTCACCGCCCCGCCTTGATCGTTCCTCATATTTTGCATTTTTTTGGCCAAAAAACTAGAATTCCGCCCGATTCCCATATTTTCATGTGCTATATCCCACGCCTTCCAAGTAGTCCCTGGACCCCCGGACTCGGATCGCCTAAAATTTTACCGGGCCATTAAATACGACCTAAGGAACCATAGTCACCACCCCGCCATGATCGTTCCTCATTGTTTGCGTTTTTCAGCCAAAAAACTAGAATTCTGCCTCATTCCCATATTTTCGTGTGCTATTGCCCACGCCTTCCGAGTGGGTCGGGCCCCCTGACTCGGATCGCCTAAAATTTTTTCGGGCCATCAAATATGACCTAGGGAACCATAGTCACCGCCCTGCCATGATCGTTCCTCATTTTTTGCATTTTTCGGCAATAAAAAAATAGAATTCTGCCTGATTCCTATATTTTCGTGTGCTATATAGCCCACTCTTTCCAAGTGGTCCCGGGGTCCGGGAAATAAAATACGACCTAAAGAAACATAGTCACCGCCCCACCATGATCTTTCCTTATTGCTTTCGTTTTTCGGCCAAAAAACTAGAAGTTCGCCTGATTCCAATATTTTTGTGTGCTCCCACGTCATCCGAGTGGGCTGGGCCCCCTAGACTCGGATCGCCTAAAATTTTTTCGGGCCATCAAATACGACCTATAGAACCATAGTCACCGCCCCGCCATGACCATTCCTCGGTTTTTCTATGTTTTACGGCCAAAAAACTAGATTTCCGCATGATTCTCATATTTTCGTGTGCTATAGACCTTGCCTTCCGAGTTGTCCCTGGCCCCGCGTACCCCGATCGCCTAAAATTTTTCCGTGCCATCAAATACTACATAAGGAACCATAGTCACCACCCCGCCATGAACGTTCCTCATGTTTAGCATTTTTCGGCAAAAAACTAGAATTCCGCCCGATTCCCATATTTTCGTGCCTTCCGAGTGGGCCGGGCCCCCTAACTCGGATCGCCTAAAAAAAATTTGGGTCATCAAATACGTCCTAGGAAACCATAGTCACCACAACGCCATGATCATTCCTTATTCTTTAGATTTTTTCGGCCCAAAGACTAGAATTTTGCCTGATGCGCATATTTTCGTGTGCAATAGCCCACGCCTTCCAAGTGGTCCCAGGACCCCCGGACCCCGATAGCCTCAATTTTTTCGGGCCATAAAATACGACCTAAAGAACCATAGTCACCGCCCCGCCATAATTGTTCTTCATTGTTTGCGTATTTCGGCCAAACAACTAGAATTTCGCCTGATTCCAATATTTTCGTGTGCTATAGCCCACACCTTCCGAGTGGTCCGGGACCCCGGAGCCGGATCGCCTAAAGTTTGAGCCATAAAATACGACCTAAAGAACCATAGTCACCGCCCCGCCATAAACGTTCCTCATTTTTTGCATTTTTCGGCCCAAAAACTAGAATTCTGCCCGATTCTCATATTTTCGTGTGCTATAGCTCACGCCTTCCAAGTGGCCCGAGACCCCCAGACCCCGATAGCCTAAAATTTTCCTAGGCCATAAAATACGACCTAAGGAACTATAGTCACTGCCTCGCCATGAACTTTCCTCATTTTTTGCGTTTTTCGGCTAAAATATTATAATTTCGCCTTATTCCAATATTTTCGTTTGCTATAACCCACACCTTCCGAGTGGGCCGGGACCACGGAGCCGGATCACCTAAAAATTTTTCGGACCATCAAATACGACCTAAGTAACCATACTCACCTCACCGCCATGACTTTTTATCATATTTTGCATTATATGGCCATAAAACTAAAATTCCGCCCGATTCCCATATTTCCGTGTGCAATAGCCCACGTCTTCCGAGTGGGCTGGGCCCCCTGGACTCGGATCGCCTAAAATTTTTTTGGGCCATCAATTACGACCTATAGAACCATAGTCACCGCCCCGCCATGACCATTCCTCGGTGTTTCTGCGTTTTACGGCCAATTTCGTGTGCTATTGACCACGCCTCCAAGTGGTCCCTGGCCCCCCGAACCCCGATAGCCTAAAAAGCTTTTGGGCCATCAAATACGACCTAAGGAACCATAGTCACCGCCCCGCCATGATCGTTCCTCATTTTTTGTGTTTTTCGGCCAAAAAACTAAAATTTTGCCCGATTCCTATATTTTCGTGTGCTATAGCCCACGCCTTCAGAGTGGGCCGGGCCCCCCGGACTCGGATCGCCTACAATTTACCGGGCCATTAAATACGACCTAAGGAATCATAGTCACTGCCCCACCATGATTGTTCCTCACTTTTTTGCATTTTACGGCCAAAACACTAAAATTCCTCCCGATTCCAATATTTTTGTGTGCGCCCAAGCCTTCCGAGTGGGCCGGGCCCCCAGACTGGGATCGCCTAAATTTTTTTCGGGCCATCAAATACGACCTAAGGAACCATAGTCACCGCCCCGTCGTGATCGTTCCTCATTTTTTCCGTTTTTCGGCCATAAAACTAGAATTCCGCCCGATTCCCATATTTTCGGTCCATTAAATACGACCTAAGGAACCATAGTCACCGCCCCGCCATGATCGTTCCTCACTTTTTGCATTTTACGGCCAAAAAACTAGAATTCTGCCCGATTCCCATATTTTCGTGTGGGCCCGGGACCCCCGAACCCCGATCTCCTAAAACAAATCCGGGCCATCAAATACGACCTAAGAAACCATAGTCACTGCCCCTCCTTGATCGTTCCACTCTTTCTGCATTTTTCGGCCAAAAAACTAGAATTCCGCACGATTCCTATATTTACTTGTACGCCCACGCCTTTCGAGTGAGTCGGGGCCCCCGGACTGGGATCGCCTAAAAATTTTTCGGGCCATCAAATATGACCTAAGGAACCATAGTCACCTCCCCGTCACGATCGTTCCTCATTTTTTCCATTTTTCGGCCATAAAACTAGAATTTCGCCCGATTCCTATATTTTCATGTGCAATAGCCCACGCCTTTCGAGTGGGTCGGGGCCCTCAGATTGGGATCGCCTAAAAATTTTTCAGGCCATCAAATATGACCTAAGGAACCATATTCACCTCCCCATCACGATCGTTCCTTATTTTTTCCATTTTTCGGCCATAAAACTAGAATTCTGCCTGATTCCCATATTTTCATGTGCAATAGCCCACGTATTCCGAGGGGGCCGGGCCCCGTGACTCGGATCGCCTAAAATTTTTTTGGGCCATCAAATACGACCTAGGGAACCATAGGCACCGCTCCGCCATGATCGTTCCTCATTTTTTGTATTTTTCGGCCAAAAAACTAGAATTTTGCCCGATTCCCATATTTTCGTGTGCTATAGCCCACGCCTTCCAGGTGGTCGCGGGACCCCCAAACCCTGATCGCCTAAATTTTTTCGGTCCATAAAATACGACCTAAAGAACCATAGTCACCGCCCTGCTATGATCGTTCCTCATTTTTTGCGTTTTTCGGCCATAAAACTAGAATTTTGCCTGATTCCAATATTTTCGTGTGCTATAGCCCGCGCCTTCACAGTGGGTAGGGCCCCTCGAAGCCGGATCACCTAAATTTTTTTCGGGCCATGAAATACGACATAAGGAACCATAGTCACCACCCCGTCATGATGGTTCCTCATTTTTTACTTTTTTCGGCCAAAAAACTAGAATTCCGCCCGATTCCCATATTTTCGTGTGCTACCATGCCTTCCGAGTGCGCCAGGCCCCCTGGACTTAGATGCCAGACACAACTCACAACAACCGATGGCAATCGGAACGTACTGAGTTTAGCCCCATGCGCACGGCACCTTGCAGCGCTACTTGCACGAGGCCTCGCCGTTCCGTTGCCAAAAGCCATCAGCCGCCACGAGCGATGTCGCCTCCCGATGTTGCCTGCAACAATCGATGGCAATCGGAACGTACTGAGCTTAGCCCCATGCGCACGGCACCTTGCGGCGCTACTTGCACGAGGCCTCGCCGTTCCGTTGCCAAAAGTCATCAGCCGCCACGAGCGATGTCGCCTCCCGATGTTTACCGCAACAACCGATGGAAATTGGAACGTACTGAGTTTAGCCCCATGCGCACGGCACCTTGCGGCGCTACTTGCACGAGACCTCTCCGTTCAGTTGCCAAAAGCCATCAACCGCCACAAGCGATGCCAGACACAACTCACAACAACCGATGGCAATCGGAACGTACTGAGTTTAGCCCCATGCGCACGGCACCTTGCGGCGCTACTTGCACGAGACCTCGCCGTTCAGTTGCCAAAAGCCATCAGCTGCAACGAGCGATGTCGCCTCCCGATTTTGCCACCAACAACCGATGGCATTCGGAACATACTAAGCTTAGCCCCATGCGTATTTCACCTTGCGGCGCTACTTGCACGACGCTCCTCCGTTCCGTTGCCAAAAGCCATCGGCCACCACGAGCGATGCCCACCACCAGACGTACTACGAGCACACACGAGTACTTGCTGACACGCTTTGCGAACATCTGGGACGTAGCACGGACAAGCCGTGCATGCCCCCAATGCCCACGCCGCATGCCAGCATCCCCCGTGCATGCCCGCCTCGGCCAGGCAGCAAGCACCTTGAGGTGCCTTTCAACACCTCTACCCCCCTTATATATGTCTTAAAAAAAAAAACCAAGTGACAGGAGTAGACATGTTTTGGCCAGAGAATCATAATAGACATGTACAACACCAAAATGCACAAACCAAAGTACAACTTAGCTAATATATTCACAAATGACTTTTAAACATTGTAAATGATATTTTTTACAAAAAATAATATTTTTTTAATAAATATTTATTATAAAACGAAAAAATACATAATAAAATATAAAAAAATAAGAAAATTATTTTAAATATAGAAAAAACAATGGAGAAAATTTCCAATACATCAAGTAATAATATAACACATAAAATAATAAATATTTTATAAAACAAGTACGATAAAAACTATTTAAAAAAACAAAAAATGCATAAACTTTAATAAAAAATATGTAAAAAATAGGTAAAATACATAATATTATTATAAAAATATATAGATGACCAACCACCAATAACCATGACGCACCTCCATTGTGACAACCACCATAAGTGATTCCGATATCAAACCACCGCTGCAAACCACCAACCATCGCCGATCACTACCGCTCGAACCACCGCAATTTTCCACCACCGCCAGCCACGACCACCAACCACCAACATCATTGTGCTTGACATCTTCTTAAACATTGGCTAGCACTAGATATGGTGCGACGTGGTGCGACGTCGTGCCATGGCCACGCCCTGCCATGTCTTGCGTCCTGCCATGTCCTGCGTCCTGCCGTGGCTATGTCCTGTCATGTCTTGCGTCGTGCCATGGCCATGTCCTGCCACATCCGACGTCGGGCCATGGCCACGCCCTGCCATGTCCTGCGTCCTGCCATGTCCCGTCATGTCCTGCGTCCTGCCATGGCCATATCCTACCACGTCCGACACCGTGCCATGGCCACGCCCTGCCATGTCCTGCGTCCTGCCATGCCCTGCGTCGTGCCATGGCCATGTCCTTCCATGTTCGACGCCGAGCCATGGCCACGTCCGACGCCGAGCCATGGCCACACCCTGCCATGTCCTGCGTCCTGCCATGTCCTGCATCCTGCCGTGGCCACGTCCTGCCATGTCCTACGTCGTGCCATGGCCATGTCCTGCGACGTCCGACGCCGTGCCATGAGACGTCCGATGCCGTGCCATGGCCACGCCCTGCGTCGTGCCATGGCCATGTCCTTCCACGTCTGACGCCGAGCCATGGCCACGTCCGACGCCGAGCCATGGCCACGTCCGACGCCGAGCCATGGCCACGCCCTGCCATGTCCTGCATCCTGCCATGTCCTGCGTCCTGCCGTGGCCATGTCCTGTCATGTCTTGCGTCGAGCCATGGCCATGTCCTGCGACGTCCGACGCCGTGCCATGTCCTGCGTCCTGCCATGTCCTACGTCCTGCTGTGGCCATGTCCTGTCATGTCCTGCGTCGTGCCATGGCCATGTCCTGCCATGTCCTGCCACGTCCGACGTCGGGCCATGGCCATGCCCTGCCATGTCCTGCGTCCTGCCATGTCCCGTCATGTCCTGCGTCGTGCCATGGCCATGTCCTGCGACGTCCGACCCCGTGCCATGGCCACACCCTGCCATGTCCTACGCCGTGGCATGGCCATGTCCAGCCACGTCCGACGCCGAGCCATGGCCATGCCCTGCCATGTCCTGCGTCCTGCCGTGGCCATGTCCTGTCATTTCCTGCATCGTGCCATAGTTATGGCCATGTCCTGCATCCTGCCATGTCCTGCGTCGTGCCATGGCCATGTCCTGCCATCTCCGACGCCATGCCATGGCCACGCCCTGCCATGTCCTACGTCCTGCCATGTCCTGCGTCCTGCCATGGCCATATCCTGCCACGTCCGACGTCGGGCCATGGCCACGTACGACCATGCCCTGCCATATCACGTCATGTCCTGCCACGTCCGACGCCGTGCCATGGCCACGCCCTGCCATGCCCTGCGTCCTTCCATGTCCTGCGTCCTACCATGGCCATGTCCTGCCACGTCCGACGCCGTGCCTTGGCCACGCCCTGCGTCCTGCCATGTCCTGCGTCCTGCCATGGCCATGTCCTGCCACGTCCGACACCGTGCCATGGCCACACCCTGCCATGTCCTGCGTCCTGCCATGGCCATGTCCTGCGTCCTGCCATGGCCATGTCCTGCCACGTCCGACGCCATACCATGGCCATGCCCTGCCATGTCCTTCCATGTCCTGCATCCTGCCATGGTCATGTCCTGCCACGTCCGACGTCAGACCATGTCCACGTACGACCACGCCCTGCTATGTCCCATCATGTCCTACGTCGTGCGGTGGCCATGTAATACCACGTCCGACGATGTGCCATGGCCAGGCCCTGCCATGTCCCATCATGTCCTATGTCGTGCGATGGCCATGTCCTACCACGTCTGACGTTGTGCCATGGGCACGTCCGACTCCCTGCCATGTCGTGCATCGTGCCATGGCCATGTCCTTCCATGTCCAACGCGACGCCGTGCCATGGCCACGTCCGACGCCGTGCCATGGCCCGCAGCGTTCGACGCCGTGCCATGGCCACGTCCGACGCTGTGCCATGTCCTGCAGCGTCCGACGTCGTGC